>NC_036842.1:42903261-42907019 GCF_002910315.2 Salvelinus sp. IW2-2015 | reverse complement strand
AGTCGATCCATGGCAGGGAGCCTTCCTTGATACGAGGTCCGTACAGCACAGTGTTCAGCCAGGGTCCATGCTGGATCCACGGATGAGCGCGGGTTCTTCGGGCCCGCACAGAGTGGTGCCGGAACTGGAGGTACTGGGCTGGAGACACGCACCACTGGGAGAGTGCGTGGAGGAGGAACAGGGCTCTGGAGACGCACAGGAAGCCTGGTGRGTGGTGTTGGCACTGGTGGTACTYGGCTGGGGCGGGGAGGTGGCGCCGGATATACCGGACCGTGCAGGCGTACTGGCTCCCTTGAGCACCGAGCCTGCCCAACCTTACCTGGTTGAATGCTCCCCGTAGCCCGACCAGTGCGGGGAGGTGGAATAACTCGCACTGGGCTGTGTTGGCGAACCGGGGACACCATGCGTAAGGCTGGTGCCATGTATGCCGGCCCGAGGAGACGCACTGGAGACCAGACGCGTTGAGCCGGCTTCATGGCASCTGGCTCAATGCTCAATCTAGCCRGGRCAGTGCGGGGAGGTGGAATAACCCGCACCGGGCTAAGCACACGTACAGGAGACACCGTGCGCTTTACCGCATAACACGGTGTCTGCCCGTACTTTCGCTCTCCACGGTAAGCTCGGGGAGTTGGCACACGTCTCCTACCTGACTTCGCCACACTCCCTTGTAGCCACCCCCAAGAAATGTTTTGGGCTGACTCACAGGCTTCCGTGCTAGCCGCGTACCTTCGTAATGCCGGTTCCTCTCTCCGGTTGCCTCTGCTCTCCTAGCTGCCTCCACCTGTTCCCATGGGAGGCGATCCTTTCCAGCCAGGATCTCCTCCCATGTGTAGCAATGCCATCCAAAACGTCTTCCCATGGCCATTCCTCCTTCTTGCGCTGCTCCTGCTGCCGCTGCCTGTTACCCCGCTGCTTGTTCCTTGGTTGGTGGGTGATTCTGTAACGCTCATCCTCCTCCTCGTCTGAAGAGGAGCATGGATCGGACCAAAACGCAGCGTGGTTTGAATACATACTTGTTTTATTAAACGAAGACGGACACAAAAAAACACTTGATAAACTACAAAACAATAAACGACGTTAACAGACCTGAACTTGTGAACATATAACATGAACGCACGAACAGGAAGGAACACATGAATAAAATGAACGAAACGAACGAAAACAGTCCCGTGTGGCACAAACACTGACACAGGAACAATCACCCACAAACAAACAGTGAGAACAACCTACCTTAATATGGTTCTCTATCAGAGGAAACGTAAAACACCTGCCCCTGATTGAGAACCATATCAGGCTAGTTGAATGAACCCAACATAGAAACACATAACATAGAATGCCCACCCAGCTCACGTCCTGACCAACTAAACAAAGACAAAACAAAGGAAATAAGGTCAGGAACGTGACAATGACCCATCAACTTCAATGAACAATGGATATTAATTGGCTTTTCTGCACATAATTTAAGGTGCTCAAAAGTCTTTTTCCATTGTTTTTTACGTCATTTGTCTTGTTTTGGTAATATAATTTATTCAGTTTAATCACAATTTACAGTATGTCAACCAATCAGTTTAAAAAACATTTTTGTTTTTAATAATAATTTTACAAATACTCTGTGCTGCATCTGGATTCTCCTCCTTATAAACATCAGACCAACATACATTTTTTTACATCTTCAACAAAAGAGTCCTGAGAAAACATTTTGTATGATATCTTATAACTTTAATCCCTGCCTTTGGTATTTTGGCTTTCCTTATAGATGATAACCAGTCAATGTTCAGGTCAACAATAAAATACATGTCTCTGTTAGCATCAGAAACCGTATCTAACATCACACACATATTCTCCAGATACTGACAGTTTGAACTTGGTGGCCTAAAGCAACACCCTAAAAGAAGAGGCTTCAGAAGAGGTAGGTGAACCTGCAACCACAGCACTTCTACTTCATTTGTCATGAGATCCTCTCTGAGTACAGGAATATTACTCTGAATATATACAGCAACACCTCCCTCTAGGCATTCCTGTCTTTTCTATAGACGTTATATCCTTGTATTCCTACTGCTGTATCATCAAAGGTGCTCTCTAAGTGAGTCTCAAAAATGGCTGATATATGATCTAAGATTAGCAAATTACTAATCTCATAAAAAAGAATTCTGAGGCTAAAGATAGTTATACTACATGACCAAAAGTATATGAACACCTGCACATCGAGCATCTCATCCCAAAATCATGGGCATTAATATGGGGTGGCAGGTAGCCTAGCGGTTAATAGTGTTGCGGCCAGTAACAGGTATGTCGCTGGTTCGAATCCTTGAGCTCATTAGGGGGAAAATCTGTTGATGTGCCCTTGAGCAAGGCATTTTACCCTAATTGCTCCTGTAAGTCGCTCTGGATAAGAGTGTCTGCAAAATGACTAAAATATGGAGTTGGTTCCCCTTTGCTGCTACACTACATAGTCAAAGGTATGTGGAGGCTGCTGAGGGGAGAATGGTTCATAATAATGGCTGGAGTGGAGTAGATGGAATGGTATCAAACACATGTTTTCCATTCCAGCCATTATGATGAACTGTCCTCCCCTCAACAGTCTCCACTGGTGGACACATGCTTGTCGAACATCTCATTCCAAAATCATGGGCATTAAGATGGAGTTGGTCCGCCCTTTGATGCTATAACAGCCTCCACTCTTGTGGGAAGGCTTTCCACTAGATGTTGGAACATTGCTGCGGGATCTTGCTTCCATTCAGCCACAAGAGCGTTAGTGAGGTCGGGCACTGATGTTGGGTGATTAGGCCTGGCTCACAGTCAGCGATCCAATTCATCCCAAAGATGTTTGATGGGGTTGAGGTCAGGGCTCTGTGCAGGCCAGTCAAGTTTTTACACGCCGATCTCTACAAACCATTTCTATATATACCTCACTTTGTGAACGGTGGCATTGTCATGCTCAAACAGGAAAGGGCCTTCCCCAAACTGTTGCCACAAAGTAGAAAAGCACAGATTCCTCTAGAGTGTCATTGTATGCTGTAGAGTTAAGATTTCCCTTCGCTGGAACTAAGAGGCCTAGCCCAAACTATGAAAAACAGCCCCAGACCATTATTCCTCCTCCACCAAACTTTACAGTTGGCACTATGCATTGGGCCAGGTACCATTCTCCTGTCATCCGCAAAACCCAGATTCGTCTGTCGTACTGCAAGATGGTGAAGCATGATTCATCACTCCAGAGAACGCACTTCCACTGCTCCGGAGTTCAATGGCAGCAAGCTTTGCACCACTTCAGCCGATGCTTGGCATTGTGCATGGTGATCTTAGGCTTGTGTGCGGCTGCTCGGCCATGGAAACCCATTTCATTAAGCACCCGACGAACAGGTCTTGTGCTAACGTTGCTTCCAGAGGAAGTGTGGATTTTTACCACTTCACAATAGCATCACTTACAGTTGACCGGGGCAGTTCTATCTAGCATGGCACAGATTTGATGAACTGACTTGTTGGAAAGGTGGCATCCTATGACAGTGCCACATTGAAAGTCACTGAGCTCTTCAGTAAGGCCATTGTACTGCCAATGTTTGTCTATTTTTTTTATTTATCTGTTATTTTACCAGGTAAGTTGACTGAAAACACATTCTCATTTACAGCAACAACCTTGGGAATAGTTACAGGGGATGAATGAGCCAATTGTAAACTGGGAATTATTAGGTGACCGTGATGGTTTGAGGGCCAGATTGGGAATTTAGCCAGGACACCGGGGTTAACACCCCTACTCTTAC
>NC_036842.1:42873354-42901808 GCF_002910315.2 Salvelinus sp. IW2-2015 | reverse complement strand
TGGAGTGTCTCGGGTCTCTTCTGGCGATTGCTGGTTTCCTCTGGATGGATTGCTGGTCTCTCTGTAAGCGGAGGCTTGACCCTTCTTAAATGGGTGGTTCGGGTTTTCTTCTTCTTTCGGGCGCAGTTGCCTTTGTCTCTCTGGCGGAGTGTCTTGCCATCCTCCCACCGTTCTCCTGGCGGAAGTGTCTGTCTCTCATTTCGTCGGATGTGCTGGTCTCTGGATGGAGTGCTGTCCTCTAGATGGAGTGCTGGTCTCTCTGGGCGGATGCCTGGTCTTTCTGGCGGAGTGCCTGGTCTCGCTCTCGGGGATGTGTTGCTTTCTCTGGGTGGAGAACTGGGCTCTCTTGTTTGAGGGATGGTCTCTCTGGCCGGAATGCTTGTCTCTCTGGGCGGAGTAGCTGCGTCTCTCTGGGTGTCTAGAGCTGGACGCTGGAATGTCTGAGTGTCTCGTGTTGGAGTGCTCGATCTCTCTGGCGCGGAGTTGCTGGTCTCTCTGGCGGAGTGCTGACTCTAGATGAGTGCTGGTCTCTCTGGGCGGAGTGCTGGTCTCTCTGGGCCGGAAGTGCTAGACTCTGGATGAGATGCTGGTCTCTCTGGCGGAGTGCTGTCTCTGGATGGAGTGCTGGTCTCTCTGGGCAGAGTGCTGGTCTCTCTGGGCGGAGTGCTGGTCTTGGATGGATGCTGGTCTCTCTGGGCGGAGTGCTGGACTCTCTGGGCGGGAGTGCTGGACTCTAGATGGAGTGCTTGTCTCTCTGGGCGGAGTGCTGGTCTCTGGATGGAATCTGGTCTCTCTGGTGGAGTGCTGGACGCTAGATGAGTGCTGTCTCTCTGGCGCCAGTGGCTGGACTCTACTGGAGTGCTGGTCTCTCTGGATGGAGTGCTGTCTCTTGGATGGAGTGCTGGTCTCCTGCGGAGTGCTGGTCTCTGGATGGAGTGCTGGTCTCTCTGAGCGGAGATGCTGGACTCTAGATGGAGTGCTGTCTCTGGCGGAGTGCTGGACTCTGGATGGTGCTGGTCTCTCTGGGCGAGTGCTGGTCTCTCTGGCGGAGTGCTAGACTCTGGATGGAGTGCTGGTCTCTCTGGCGGAGTGCTGGACTCTGGATGGAGTGCTGGTCTCTCTGGGCGGAGTGAATCTGGTTCTCTGGATGGAGTGCTGGTTCTCGCTGAGCGGAGTGCTGTCTCTCTGGGGAGTTGCTGACTCTGGATGAAGTGCTGGCTCTCTGGGTGGAGTGTTGAATATGGATTGAGTGCTGCCCTCTGGCGAGTGCTGTCTCTCTGCTGGGATGGATGCTGGTCTCTCTGGACGGATCAGTGCTAGACTCTGGATTGAGTTCTGGCCCTCTGGCGGAGTGCTGGTCTCTCTGGGTGAGGTGATGTTCCTCTCTGGCTAGTTTGGTATATTATGGTGTATATATGGTGTGTGTGTTGTGTGTGTTGTGTGGTGTTGTGTGTGTGTTGTGGTTGTGTGTGTGTGTGTGTGTGTGTGTGATTCACAGGGGCATCACTAAAGAAGGGGATGTGTTTTTAAAATGTTGGACGCCGTTCATTGGTCTCAATGTGGTCAAGTTTACATTTATCTGTCAGAGACAGCAGATACTTTACTTTGAGAGGGGAAGAGAGCAAAGGAAATGAAACAAGAGGAGAGGAAAGGAGAGGAATCGTGGGCTGTGTCACAGAGTTCATAACCCTGTATGGTTTTTCTGCCTTGCTGATATAATCCAGGGCCTATAGAGCCTGCAGGCATCTCCATTTTCTGCTTGACTTCAACCTGCAAAGGTCAAAGAGAGACATTATCTCTCTCTGTCTGTTTCTCTCACACACACATATACACACACACGCACAAACACAAACACTACACAAACGGGTGTGCGGGCTCACACACAGTTTCTCTCGTATTTCCTGTCTCTCTTCCTCTCTCAAACACACACACACACACCTACAAATAAATTCACCATTAGAGATGGTCAACACGTCTCTAGCCCCTTATCACCTTCCTTCCCTCGGCCACCTCAATCCCACTGGGGTATTGGCTTTGTGAATGAAGTGGCCAGACTCCCAGATGGCAGTATTGATATGACGAGGGGGACAGGTGCTGGGTTCACTGGGCTGCCTGCCTGCGCATCCCCAGCCTTCCATTAGGCTCCCTACTCGTAACGCGCTGGTAATGGTCTGTCTGTGCACTCTAATCAGAGACACACACACTCCACGCAGGGTAATACAAAATACAAACACACACTGAAAGGCCATCAGACACACGCAGGTGCACACACACAATCTCTACAGAGGCACAGCCACGTCGGCCACAGCTTCAGCCATTAGTCAGCTATCCGCCACTAAGCAACACATCATTCTGCACCAGATAAAAGAAGCACCCATTCACATGTAGAGTTCAAACAAAAGGTTAGATCGCCCAAAAGTCAGCTGGGGAAAATTTAGTCACTTTATCAGCTCCAATCCAATCTGCCCTCACAGCCCTTTGCAAATTAGATTGCGGTTGGAAAAAAGACACACACCAAACAAAAAACCCTACAGGTTGATTTCTGTTCTGTCCCCCAACCAAAGCAGAAACATCAAGTGGTTTTTGTACCCCCAGCCGCTAACAGTTTAATGGCTAATGTGATTAGGACGTGATGTATACCGCCCAGAGGCACTGAGGGGAGTAAAAGGATTATCCATGTTGCTCGACTCCCATGCAGCCTGCCACAGCCAGAGTCCCGGTGCAACTCAGGGCAAAAGGGTTAAATCCTCCCCCCTGAACACACAGAATGGAAATGTTAAAGAGCAGCGCTGTGTAGCTAGAGGCGGAAGGAACGAAAGGCCTTTCCTTTATTTGGAGGGACAGATGAACGGAAGGAAAGAGATAAAACACAAATTGACATTAAGACATAAACCACAGAGATTTTCCACCCTGTCTGGGCTAATTTTCCACATGAAATTGGTATCTTCAGAGATGTGGCATCTTGGTTTCTTCTTCTTTTTGTTCTTTTTGTTCTTTCCAAACCAGTATGGCATAAAAGGACGGGCAATAAAAGGTTGACATTTACAGTATTATACATGGCATCCATTTGGGGCTCCGGAGGCTGATAGAATTCATTGATTAGTTCATTTGGAGAAGAACTGGAAGTCTACAAGGAGGTCGACAACAGAGTCTCGGCATATTTGATTAGTTATAAGTGCATGAACTCTGCATTCACTCTTCGATGAAGCTGTTAAATACAAGTTGTACAGGAAAACAAGAGAACACTGCAGTAGCCTAGTAGCCATTTACTGATCCTGACTGGAAAAAGCCTCTGTGATTCAATCCCAGAAAATGAAAACAGCCTGTGTTTGATAGGGTTCAAACGAATCTTCTCTCTAAAGAAGACGCTGAATGAGAAATAAACTGATATTGGTCCATCCTCCCCCCATTTCTCTCCAACCAAAATCCATTACTAGAACTAGACAAAGATGACATTTTGAAACTGCTCAGAGAGAGCTTTAAATGTCCAGCCTACCTATTCCCATGTACTAAGTAGGACCTCAGTAATACGAACATGTCAGGAATGAAGGTCGTTATAATGTACATTACCAGTCACACACCTACTCATTCAAGGGTTTCTCTTTGTTTGTATTATTTTCTACATTGTAGAATAAGAGTGAAGACATCAAAACTATGAAATAACACAAATGGAATCATGTAGTAATCAAAAAAGTGTTAAACAAATCCAAAATATATTTTATACTGATGACAGCTTTGCCTTGATGACAGTTTTGCACACTCTTGGCATTCTCTCAACCAGCTTCACATAGAATGCTTGTCCAACAGTCTTGAAGGAGTTCCCACATATGCTGTGGCACTTGTTGGCTGCTTTTCCTTCACTCTGCGGTCCAACTCATCCCAAACCATCTCAATTGGGTAGAGGTCTGGTGATTGTGGAGGCCATCACTCTCCTTCTTTGTAAAATAGCCCTTTCACAGCCTGAAGATGGGTTGGGTCATTGTCCTGTTGAAAAACAAATGATAGTCCCACTAAGCGCAAACCAGATGTGATGGCGTGTCGCTGCAGAATGCTGTTGTAGCCATGCTGGTTAAGTGTGCCTTGAATTCTAAATAAATCACAGACAGTGTCACCAGCGAAGCACCCTCACACCATCAAACCTCCTCCTCCATGCTTCACGGTGGGAACCACACATGCGGAAATCATCCGTTCACCTACTCTGCGTCTCACAGACTCGGCGGTTGGAACCAAAAATGTCACATTTGGACTCATCAGACCAAAGGACTGATTTCCACCGGTCTAATGTCTATTTCTCGTGTTTATTGGCCCAAGCAAGTCTCTTCTTTTCATTGGTGTCCTTTAGTAGTGGTTTCTTTGCAGCAATTTGACCATGAAGGCCTGATTCATGCAGTTTCTTTAGAACAGTTGATGTTGAGATGTATCTGTTACTTGAACTCTGAAACATTTATTCGGGTTGCAATTTCTGAGGCTGGTAACTCTAATGAACTTATCCTCTGCATCAGAGGTATCTCTGGGTCTTCCTCTCCTGTGGCTGTCCTCATGAGAGCCAGTTTCATCATAGCTCTTGATGGTTTTTACGACTGCACTTAAAGAAGTTCTTGAAATTTTCCAGATTGACTGACCTTTATGTCTTAGAATAATGATTGACTGTCGTTTGTATTTGCTTATTTTAGAGCTTTTCTTGCCACGAGGCAAAGGGTGGCTACTTTGAAGAATCTCAAATATTAAATATATTTTGATTTGATTAACACTTTTTTTGGTTACTACATGATTCCATATGTGTTATTTTATAGTTTTGATGTCTTCACTGTTATTCTACAATTTGAAAATAGTAAAAAGAAAAGAAAACCCAGGAATGAGTAGGTGTGTCCAAACTTTAGACTGGTACTGTATGTGATCCAACTTAAATGGACTGTTTCATCAATATGTACACACATAATGCTTGAGGGACATAAATGGCACTCTATTCGTGGAATGACCCAAGTCACAGGGATTCTACTGTACCATGGAGCTAGATTTTTGGTTCACTGGATATTTCTCATACTATTACTAACAGTGCAAGTTGCTAACCTATTCAACTTGACAATTGGAGAGAATTCTGAATACAGGTCTGTTTGAATGGACTGAAATGAACAGCTAAAAAAACAAACATACTAAGCTACTGGAGGTCCATCCTGGTGGCGCAGTGGACTAATTCCATGGATAAAGAGTAGAAGATCATATGTTTGAATCTCACTGATGCCATTCTACAATACAACAATGCATGTGTTTGCATGATTAATGCCTAAGCAAATTCATTTCAATGTGTCCTCTGAAGATAAACAACAACCTGGAAATGGTTCCAATCCTTTTTTCACTGTTCATTTTAGAGCTACATCATATGAGGTCTGTGTTTTGTGTAGGCTTACCCTGGCGTGACGTTTTGAAAACTGTGTAAATCTTTCTCGGACAAGGTGCACTACATGACTTAAAGTATGTGGACATCTGCTCTTCGAACATCTCATTCCAAAGTCATGGGCATTAATATGGAGTTTGTCCCCCCTTTGATGCTATAACAGCCTTCAATGTTCTGGGAAGACTTTTCACTTTCTTCCATTCAGCCACAAGAGCATTAGTGAGGTCGGGCACTGATGTTGGGTGATTAGGCCTGGCTCGCAGTCGGTGTTCCACTTCATCCCAAAGGTGTTCGATGGAGTTGAGTTCAAGGCTCTGTGCAGGCCAGTCAAGTTCTTCCACACTGATCTCGACAAACCATTTCTCTATGGACCTCGCTTTGTGCACAGGGTCATTGCCATGCTGAAACAGGAAAGGGCCTTTCCCAATCTGTTGCCACAAAGTTGGAAGCACAGAATTGTCTAAAATGTCATTGTATGCGGTAGTGTTAAGATTTCCCTTCACTGGAACTAAGGGGCCTAACCCGAACCATGAAAAACAGCCCCAGACCATTATTCCTCCTCCACCAAACTTTACAGTTGGCACTATGCATTGGGCAGGTAGCGCTCTCTTGGCATCCACCAAATCCAGATTTGTCTGTTGGCCTGCCAGATGGTGAAGAGGGATTCATCACTCCAGAGAACGCTTTTCCACTGCTCCAGAGTCCAATGGCGCCAAGGTTTACACCACATAGATAACTACCTTAGCATTTTTGTATAATTACTTTTTAAAATTACCCCCTACCTTTGTAGCAAACTAGCTAACCTTAGGTTTCTCTGTCAATCAGAATCAATGATGGTTCTGTGCAATGTACTGGATTGAAAACCCCTATTCCAATAAGCACATTTGATCATTTTCCAACCTCTGTAAGCGAGAGGCTTCTCTGTATTCATGTGATAAGGTAAGCTCTGTTTGCTAGCCGCTAACAATCAATTTTGGTTAGGTCAAAGATCTGTGTGTGTTTACAAGGTGTTTATGAAAATATGTTAGATTACCACCGATTGTGTACAACACATGTTACCTTCCTTACAAGTAAAAAGAAAACCAGCATAGACTAGCACAATGACTGTTATGATCTTTTTATTGACATGTGTTTAGTGAGCTAGCCAGCTATTTTTTCATTTGGTTACATGCCAGCTAGCGTTAGCCCACCTGGGAAGGGATATTTAGCTACCTAGTTGACATTAACTCACCGTTCGTTTAATCAGACTTGCTAGCTAACGTTAGGCCGGCACCATGGCAAGGATAGCTGGTTAGCTAGCATGTCACCACTTAGAAAAGTCTGACTACACGAACGGTGGTCTACCAAGTTAGGCACCTTGGTTGGCTAGTTAGCTAAATTAGCTAATATTGGCTAGCTAGCTCACAAAGGACTTGTGGGCTCAAATCAAATCAAATTTATTTATATAGCTCTTCTTACATCAGCTGATATCTCAAAGTGCTGCACAGAAACCCAGCCTAAAACCCCAAACAGCAAGCAATGCAGGTGTAGAAGCACGGTGGCTACGAAAAAGTCCCTAGAAAGGCCAAAACCTAGGAAGAAACCTAGAGAGGAACCAGGCTATGAGGGTGGCCCAGTCCTCTTCTGGCTGTGCCGGGTGGAGATTATAACAGAACATGGCCAAGATGTTCAAATATTCATAAATGACCAGCATGGTCAAATAATAATAATCACAGTAGTTGTCGAGGGTGCAACAGGTCAGCACCTCAGGAGTAAATGTCAGTTGCTTTTCATACCGATCATAAGAGTATCTCTACCGCAGGATATAACCCCACCCCATTTGCCAAAGCACAGCCCCCACACCACTAGAGGGATATCTTCAACCACCAAACTTACCATCCTGAACAAGGCCGAGTATAGCCCACAAAGATCTCCGCCACGGCACAACACAAGGGGGGGGGGCGCCAACCCAGACAGGAAGATCACGTCAGTGACTCAACACCACTCAAGTGACGCACCCCTCCTAGGGACGCATGAACGAAGAGCACCAGTAACCATAGACTCGCAGCCCTGTAATAGGGTTTGAGGCAGAGCAATCCCAGTGGCGGAGAGAGGGGACAAAACGGCCAGGCAGAGCGAGCAAGGGGCGTTCGTTCTCCAGAGCCTTCCGTTCACCTTCACACTCCTGGCCGAACTACACGAAATCATATGACCTACTGAAGAGATGAGTCTTCAGTAAAGACCTAAAGGTTGAGTCCGGTCTGCGCGTCTCTCACATGGTGGGCAGACCATTCCATAAAATGGAGCCTAATGAGAAGAAGAAACCCTCCTCCAGCTGTTTGCTTGGAAATTCTAGGGACAATTAGGAGGCCTGCGTCTTGTGACCGTAGCGTACATGTAGGTATGTACGGCAGGACCAAATCGGAAAGATAGGTAGGAGCAAGCCCATGTAATGCTTTGTAGGTTAGCAGTAAAACTTGAAATCAGCCCTTGCCTTAACAGGAAGCGCGGTGTAGGGAGGCTAGCACTGGTAGTATAGTCAAATTTTGGGTTCTTGTCAGAATTCTGAGCAAGCGCCGTAGTTAGCACTAACTGAAGTTTATTTAGTGCTTTATCCGGGTAGCCGGAAAGTAGAGCATTGCAGTAGTCTATTCTAGAAGTGACAAAAGCATGGATACATTTTTCTGGGTCATTTTTGGACAGAAAGTTTCTAGAAGTAACAAATAACGAAGTAACAATTTTTTCTGCACAATATTTGGACAGAAAGTTTCTGATTTTTGCAATGTTACGTAGATGGAAAAAAGCTGTCCTTGAATTAGTCTTGATATGTTCGTCAAAAGAGAGATCAGGGTCCAGAGTAACGCCGAGGTCCTTTACAGTTTTATTTGAGATGACTGTACAACCATCAAGATTTATTGTCAGATTCAGCAGA
This sequence comes from Salvelinus sp. IW2-2015, assembly GCF_002910315.2. Lineage (NCBI taxonomy): Eukaryota > Metazoa > Chordata > Actinopteri > Salmoniformes > Salmonidae > Salvelinus > Salvelinus sp. IW2-2015. The sequence goes on along the minus strand of NC_036842.1, from coordinate 42,893,502 downwards.
AGATCTCTTTGTTTCTTGGGACCTAGAACAAGCATCTCTGTTTTGTCCCCATACAAAACACAGAAACGGGTTTGTTCCATGAGTGCTTTGTCATTTGACTAATCAAATGACCTGTGAAGTCAGTTAGAAATGTCAGCAAGGGATGGAAATTAAGCTAGCCTGAGGCATTTACTTTTCAGACTGGGCTAGTAGACAGTGTGCCCAACTACCCTGACACAGCAGTGAAATTTTGCCTTTCCTAACATCGCCTGCCACAGATGTAGGACCTGAATGTAGAAATCGTGGTCTGCTGGTCGGTGCCCCAAATCCCTATGTTACATCCCTGCATGTCAATCCCTTTCAGACGTTCCCCCTATCACTGTTGGTCCTCCTCAGTGACCTGACGGCTGAGGATTTTAACTTTCCTCTTGAGAATTAGAATCACAAATACAGTCGTATAGCTAATCGCAGTACTTCACCTCTTTGGGAAAATAGTACCCTAGACTGTCCTGATCATCTAGTTGAGCGTTTCAGATAGTTCCTCCATCCCAGCAGAAATGTCCCATCCACATAGTAGGGTTTTACACATGCAGATAGACCAAAGCCCAGTCTATTGTACCATTACTATAGTCAAGTCTGTGGGTTATGGTATTTTCATATAGATGTTACCATTTCAGTAATCAACTTAGCTAGCTAGTAAAAGTAACTTTTACTAGCTACAGACCCGAGTGACAACACTTGGGTCTGTAGCTACCATTTGCTGGTAGGAAAGAGATATGGCCCTGTATTCACCAGAAAAGGTAGCGCATCCACCATGGCAGAAGAGGAAGATCCAGACTGTTGATTGGGAAACAAGAACAAACAATGAGACAGGAAGATTGGGTGTTGAGTATGATGAACAATGCGTTTTCTGTCCAGATAAAGATGGTGATACAGGATGGAAAAAGATCTACTACTGACCAAATGTCTCTTTGTTTTCCAGTACAATGGGAGTGCATCCCTTAGGCCATCCAGTGCATGGACATTCTGTGCCATTGTGCCAGACCAGCCTTTGTGATTGAAATTACGTTAACTACGTTAGTTGGCTGCTTTGAGAAAAACTTTAATGTAATATGTCCTATTCTGGGAGCGTATTGTTTTTGTATGATCTTTATTCTTTGTTCACTTGTTTTCAACAATGTCAGGTATAAGCAGGGATGACTGGGTCCTTCAGCAAGTAAGACACAGGCGGTAAGAAGCATAACATAACACATCTACATAACATGTATATCTGTTATTTGAACATAACAGATCTACATTTCCACTGTGCCCATAATAAAATGCGATGGGGATTGTGTTGTACTACTGAATGAAACTGAGGAGATGTACTCAGACCAGCCTTTGTGATTGAACTTACATTAACTACATTACTTTAGTTGGCTGCTTTGAGCCAAACTTGTATGTAATGTAACCTATTCTGGGAGTCTAGTGTGTGTGTGTGTATGAATATTTTTGGACCATTGGCTTCCCTGAAAAGAGGTACTGACAGGAGGAGCACTTTGAGTCTGTCAGAGGTTGTCACACTGGATGGGGATAGTGAAGGAGGCTTTGGTGGTCCACACAACGAAGTGATGTAGAACTAACCTTGGACCTCGTGCCAGTAAGGATGGTCTTCACGGAGGCTGTAAGACCCTCCCTCCTTGATATAGAAATCCTTTGACTTCACTGCCTCAATGGTAAGGTCTCTTGCACCATAGGTAAGGTCAATGGTAAGGTCTCTTGCACCATAGGTAAGGTCAATGGTAAGGTCTCTTGCACCATAGGTAAGGTCAATGGTAAGGTCCCTTGCACCTCCACCACTGCTGTGTTGCCCACCAGACCATCCAGTGAGGCACCCAGACCCCTTGACCCAAAGCCCTGACTCCTGCACATCCATCCCTGTAGCCATTTGCCTTGATGCCTCACTGGATGGTCTGGTGCCCTCCTCTTCGTTATATGTGCACCACTTTACAGACAACACCCCATCCAACAACTGTGATCTGAGGACCCTTTTAGCAGTGACAGAGTAACGTGCTTGGCCCTAACCACTGCTCCATAATTGCTGGCCGTTGTCGTGACGTTGCCATCATTAATGTGTTTGACTGTTATTTTATCAAATCAATTAACAATGTTTCATTATTACGATGATTATATTAATCATGTAACAATTAACTCATTAGTAATCTTTGGGCACCACGGGAAAAGTTATTTAACAAGTTACTATCTCCCGAACTAAACTCTAAAGATGTCACGCCCTGATCTGTTTCACATGTCTCCACCCCCCTTCAGGTGTCGCCCATCTTCCCACTTCTCTGTCTGTTTGTTGCCAGTTTGTTTTGTTTTTTCAAGCATACCAGCATTTTTCCTGTCAGCTCCTATCTTTTTAGCCTCTCTTTTCTCATCCTCCTGGTTTTTGACCTTTGCCTGTCCTGACCCTGTACACACCCGCCTGACCTCTCTGCCTGTCCCTGACAATGAGCCAGCCTGCCGTCCTGTACCTTTGTTCCACCTCTGAATTACGGAACTCTACCTGTTCCTGACCCTGAGTCTGCCTGCCATCCTGTACCTTTGCCTTACCCTGGATTATCAACCCCTGCCTGCCTTGACCTGTCTTTGCCTGCCCCTGTTGCTACAATAAACATTGTTACTTTGAAAGTCTGCATCTGGGTCTTACCTTGATTCCTAATAAAATATATAAATATCTCTTACATCAGTCACAGTCAATTCTTGAATTCTTATCTGTCACTCCCTGACCTTAGAGAGCTTTTTATGTCTCTATTTTGGTTTGGTCAGGGTGTGATTTGGGTCGGCATTCTATGTTCCTTTTTCTATGTTTTGTATTTCTTTGTTTTGGCCGGATGTGGTTCTCAATCAGGGACAGCTGTCTATCGTTGTCTCTGATTGGGAACCATACTTAGGTAGCTTTTTCCCACCTATTCTTTGTTGGTAGTTATTTTCTGTTTTGTGTTTCTGCACCTGACAGGACTGTTTCGGTTTCGTTCATTCTCTTTGTTATTTTGTTATAGTGTTCAGTTTAAATAAAAAGCATGAACACTTACCACGCTGCGCTTTGGTCCGATTATTCCTCATCCGACGACGACAGCCGTGACATTATCTACCTCATCAATCTTACTCTGAACGTTGTAATATCCTATAAATCTGCACGAACCCTAGTCTCCATGATGAATCAGCGATACACAAATTGGCTAAATTATTTATTTACTAACTAATGAAATAATCACACAGAAATACATAAACACACACACAGGATAGATTATACACTGAGTATTAACGCGATGCAATGAAAAGTCCCTAGTGGACTAACCCGATATGACGGCTGGTTACACAATGAAAGGGGGTGGGGAATGAAAGAGCGGGAGGAGGAGAGACAAAGAAATTCAACTATCGTACATACAGTTGAATAATACGCTCATTGTAAATGTGGATATTTAGCGCTAACACCCTAAGCCCTAAGCCCTAACACCCTAACAACCGCCTAATTCGGATTTAGAAGTGCAAAGTACAGTGGGGCAAAAAAGTATTTAGTCAGCCACCAATTGTGCAAGTTCTCCCACTTACAAAGATGAGAGGCCTGTAATTTTCATCATAGGTACACTTCAACTATGACAGACAAAATGATTTTTAAAAATCCAGAAAATCACATTGTAGGATGTTTTATGAATTTATTAGCAAATTATGGTGGAAAATAAGTATTTGGTCACCTGCAAACAAGCAAGATTTCTGGCTCTCACAGACCTGTAACTTCTTCTTTAAGAGGCTCCTCTGTCCTCCACTTGTTACCTGTGATAATGGCACCTGTTTGAACTTGTTATCAGTATAAAAGACACCTTGTCCACAACCTCAAACAGTCACACTCCAAACTCCACTATGGCCAAGACCAAAGAGCTGTCAAAGGAACCAAAGAAACAAAATTGTAGACCTGCACCAGGCTGGGAAGACTGAATCTGCAATAGGTAAGCAGCTTGGTTTGAAGAAATCAACTGTGGTAGCAATTATTAGGAAATGGAAGACATACAAGACCACTGATAATCTCCCTCGATCTGGGGCTCCACGCAAGATCTCACCCCGTGGGGTCAAAATGATCACAAGAACGGTGAGCAAAAAATCCCAGAAACCACACGGGGGGACCCTAGTAAATGACCTGCAAGAGAGCTGGACACAAAAGTAACAAAGCCTACCATCAGTAACACACCACGCCGCCAGGGACTCAAATCCTGCAGTGCCAGACGTGTCCCCCTGCTTAAGCCAGTACATGTCCAGGCCCGTCTGAAGTTTGCTAGAGAGCATTTGGATGATCCAGAAGAAGATTGGAGAATGTCATATGATCAGATAAACCAAAATATAACTTTTTGGTAAAAACTCAACTCGTCGTGTTTGGAGGACAAAGAATGCTGAGTGCATCCAAAGAACACCATACCTACTGTGAAGCATGGGGTGGAAACATCATGCTTTGGGGCTGTTTTTCTGCGAAGGGACCAGGACGACTGATCCGTGTAAAGGACAGAATGAATGGGGCCATGTATCGTGAGATTTGGAGTGAAAACCTCCTTCCATCAGCAAGGGCATTGAAGATGAAACGTGGCTGGGTCTTTCAGCATGACAATGATCCCAAACACACCGCCCGGGCAACGAAGGAGTGGCTTCGTAAGAAGCATTTCAAAGGTACTGGAGTGGCCTAGCCAGTCTCCAGATCTCAACCCATAGAAAATCTTTGGAGGGAGTTGAAAGTCCGTGTTGCCCAGCAACAGCCCCAAAACATCACTGCTCTAGAGGAGATCTGCATGGAGGAATGGGCCAAAATACCAGCAACAGTGTGTGAAAACCTTGTGAGAACTTACAGAAAACGTTTGACCTCTGTCATGCCAACAATGGTAATATTAACAAAGTATTGAGATAAACTTTTGTTATTGACCAAATACTTATTTTCCACCATAATTTGCAAATAAATTCATTAAAAATCCTACAATGTGATTTTCTGGATTTTATTTCCTAATTTTGTCTGTCATAGTTAAAGTGTACCTATGATGAAAATTACAGGCCTCTCTCATCTTTTTAAGTGGGAGAACTTGCACAATTGGTGGCTGACTAAATACTTTTTTGCCCCACTGTATATATTTATGCTTGTATGTCTTTGTCGTCTCGCTCTGTTGAAATCGCCCGATCAGTCTGTGGCGAATAGTTTGACAGAAAGTCTCTGGTTGTGTAAGTCTCCAGTTGTCCACCGGAGGTCACCATGTTCTTCGTAGTCATAGCTTCTTGGTCTTGGAGTGTCTGTTATTACGTATCTTCCAGAGGTGTACCACGGGGTGTTCAGCAGGCTTTGTCCTTCTCTCTGTTTGTTTAGAATAGATATCCTAGAGATACCTATAGTGGTGAGAGAAAATTGGTCTTTGTCTCTCGTCTTCGGTCGAGTTTCCTAGGCTAATAGTGCATAAACAGCGGCAGACTGAATTTTCCTGTGTAGTCTTCTCCTCTTTCAGAGGGTCTTACCAGTTTCTGGTTTTGTCGTTTCAAACCATTTTGCCATATCCAGCTCGCACTGTTTTTCGTCTGGTCATTTCTCAGCCGTGTAGCCACCGCTTCACACTGTCTGGTCCAATATGTTAATTCTTCAGCGAGTCCTTTTAAGCACTCGCCTTGGAGGGCGGTTCCATCCTGTTGCCATAATGTCTGTGCTCACGTGAGCGTGGTTACTGACTTGGTAAAAGTTCATATAAAAAAGCATTATCTCATTTAAAAGGCCAAAATCCCATTTCAATTTCTCACAAATAGTTTCATTTTTAATCATATAAGTTCCACAACATTTAGATGTAAATCTGATAACTGGGACGTATACATTTGTAGTGTTACCGTTATTTGGTTATACTGTCCTTAATGATATCACAAAACAACAACTTATTTGACATGATTATTGTTTAGAGCCCTACAAACCATTTACCACATTATTTACATTAGAAATATTATTTCAATGTCCAACCTTTTGATGTTACAGTACTGCAAAATCTCTCTCTGTTGTAACAAATGGATTTTTAACTTCCATTTCTGCAGAGTGGGATAGAGAGTTCCTGCAAGGTATTTACGGCACTCATAAAACTGTCCAACCTCCCCCTTCCTCTCTGATCCTCACCCAGGAGGGAAAGTCATGACACCGTCTACCTCCCTTTCCTGATGGTGTACCAGTTGGGGTTGGTGTGCTGTCCAACTGTTGCCTGCCATATAGCCTCCTGCTGCTCCACCAACAGCACCATGCCAGCCAGGATGCCTGCATACCCCCCTGTGCCCTTGTTTTTTTAACAATGTCCGGTACTGACAGGGAGGGTAGCGGTTGTTCTGGCTCAGGTTCAAGGAGACATGTCATTCCGCTGAACCTGCACCAGAGATGGTTCCATAGCCACTGAAGATACTCCTCTGTGGGCTCTCTGGGCAGAGGGTTGTAGTCTTCGGCCGGGTACAAGTCCTGCACTGACTGCACCTGGTTTCGCATGGCTGGCTTCTTCCACTCGCATTCCACATCTGTATGGCCGATATTGTGACCCCGCCAAAATAGGCTGCGTGGCTACACTTTTAAGCTCCACGGAGACATTTTCATGTGGTAGAGAGAATCCCCTGGTCACCTATACAGACCTGCCTCAAGGAAGGAGGTTAAGTGACACATGCCTTTCAATGCATGACTTTGAACACCTTGAAATGCATTCTTTGTAAGACATTTGCTGTATAAATAAAGTTTGATTTGATTGATGACAATACAGCTGTAGAATACTTAATAAACTGTCATTTTCACATGAGGACAAGTGCAGTTTTTCCATATGTTTTTAATTGATAACTTGGGATTTCATCACTTCTATTATCAATCATATAGTGGGAAGGATCCAATGAGACTGTGAGAATGCATGTACCACACCGAATAAATACATACTGTGCCTTTGAAGATTTGTCTTGTCATGAAACTGCAATACAGGCTGGATGTCTAAACTAAGTCAGTTCTGAACGTCAATAGATTTTTTGATTCATTCTCATCAATATCCTGGTATCCAGGGTAATCTGGTTAATGATTATATAATTATATATATAATTATATAATTATTATACATGATTATATAATTGATTAAGTGTTTCTTTCCTTGTAGAATGTTGACAGCTGTATAGAACACATTGTATTGCTAAGATCCTCAAACGTAACTTAATAGCTACACTTACCGACACAGGATAAACTTTATCCCTCATGCCGGTCCTGACCAAACCGGTACTTTGCCCCTCACTATAGCTGCACTTCGCCACATGCCCAGACTTAGTGGTCTTCTCCCCATTTAATGCTCTTACAGTGGAAAGAAAAAGTATGGGAACCCTTTGGAATTACTTGGATTTCTAAGTCACAACAATAGACAAACACAGTCTGCTTAAACTAATAACACACAAACAATTATACGTTTTCATGTCTTTATTGAACACACCGTGTAAACATTCACAGTGTAGGGTGGGAAAAGCATGTGAACCCTTGGATTTAATAACTGGTTTACCCCTCCTTTGGCAGCAATAACCTCAACCAAATGTTTTCTGTAGCTGCGGATCAGACCTGCACAACGGTCAGGAGGAATATTGGACCATTCAACTTTACAAAACTGTTTCTGTTCAGCAATATAATATGAACTGCTCTTGAGGTCAGGCCACAGCATTTGAAATCGGGTTGAGGTCAGGACTCACTGGGCCACTCCAGAAGGCATATATATTCTTCTGTTGAACCCGTTCTGTTGTTGATTTACTTCTGTGTTTTGGGTCGTTATCCTGTTGCATCACCCAACTTCTGTTGAGCTTCAATTGGAGGACAGACAGCCTTACATTCTCCTGCAAAACAGAACAGGGCTCCGGGCAGCCGAGCGGAAATGGAGGAAAACTCGCCTCCCTGCGGACCTGGCATCCTTTCACTCCCTCCTCTCTACATTCTCCTCTTCTGTCTCTGCTGCTAAAGCCACTTTCTACCACTCTAAATTCCAAGCATCTGCCTCTAACCCTAGGAAGCTCTTTGCCACCTTCTCCTCCCTCCTGAATCCTCCTCCCCCTCCTCCCTCTCTGCAGATGACTTCGTCAACCATTTTGAAAAGAAGGTCGACGACATCCGATCCTCGTTTGCTAAGTCAAACGACACCGCTGGTTCTGCTCACACTGCCCTACCCTGTGCTTTGACCGCTCTTTCCCCTCTCTCTCCAAGATGAAAATCTCGCGTCTTGTGACGGCCGCCGCCCAACAACCTGCCCGCTTGACCCTATCCCTCCTCTCTTCTCCAGCCCATTCCGAGAACCTTCTCCCCTAACTGCACCTCGCTCATCAACCATCTCTGAACTGGCTACGTTCCTTCCGCCTTCAAGAGACGAGAGAAGTTGCACCCCTTCTGAAAAAAACCTACACTCGTCCCTCTGATGTCAACAATACAGACCAGGTATCTCTTTCTTTCCTCTCCAAACTCATTGAACGTCCGCGCTCTGCAGCTCTCCTTGCTATCTCTCTCAGAAATACCTTCTTGATCCAAATCAGTCAGGTTAACAAGCTAGTCATTCAACTAGACTTCTTTCTCTGTGTCACGAGGCGCTCCGCACTGCTAAAGCTAACTCTCTCTCCTCTGCTCTCATCCTTCTAGACTATCGGCTGCCTTTGTACTGTGAACCATCAGATCCTCCTCTCACCCTCTCGAGTTGGGCATCTCCGGCGCGGCCCACGCTTGGATTGCGTTCTCCTGACAGGTCGCTCCTACCAGGTGGCGTGGCGAGAATCTTCTCCGCACCACGTGCTCTCACCACTGGTGTCCCCGGGCTCTTTCTAGCCCTCTCTATTCTCGCTATACACCAAGTCACTTGGCTCTGTCATATCCTCACATGGTCTCTCCTATCATTGCTATGCAGACGACACACAAATTAATCTTCTCCTTTCCCCCTTCTGATAACCAGGGTGCGAATCGCATCTCTGCATGTCTGGCAGACATATCAAGTGTGGATGACGGACACACACCTCAAGCTGAACCTCGCAAGACGAGCTGCTCTTCCTCCCGGGGAAGGACTGCCCGTTCCAAGATCTTGCCATCACGCTTGACAACTCTCATTGTGTCCTCCTCCCAGAGCGCTAAGAAACCTTGGCGTGATCCTGGACAACACCCTGTCGTTCTCAACCAACATCAAGGCGGTGACCCGTTCCTGTAGGTTCATGCTCTACAACATTCGCAGAGTACGACCCTGCCTCACACAGGAAGCGGGCCAGTCCTAATCCAGGCACTTGTCATCTCCCGTCTGGATTACTGCAACTCGCTGTTGGCTGGGCTCCCTGCCTGTTCGATTAAACCCTACAACTCATCCAGAACGCCGCAGCCGTCTGGTGTTCAACCTTCCAAGTTCTCTCACGTCACCCCGCTCCTCCGCTCTCTCCACTGGCTTCCATGTGAAGCTCGCATCCGCTACAAGACCATGTGCTTGCCTACGGAGCTGTGAGGGGAACGGCACCTCCGTACCTTCAGGCTCTGATCAGGCCCTACACCCAAACAAGGGCACTGCGTTCATCCACCTCTGGCCTGCTCGCTCCCTACCTCTGAGGAAGTACAGCTCCCGCTCAGCCCAGTCAAAACTGTTCGCTGCTCTGGCACCCCAATGGTGGAACAAACTCCCCCACGACGCCAGGTCAGGAATCAATCACCACCTTCCGGAGACACCTGAAACCCCACCTCTTTAAGGAATACCTAGGATAGGATAAAGTAATCCTTCTAACCCCCCCTTAGAGTTAGATGAACTATGTTAAAGTGTTGTTCCATGACATCATAAGGTGAATGCACCAACTTGTAAGTCGCTCTGGATAAGAGCGTCTGCTAAATGACTTAAATGTAAATGTAAATGTAAAATGTCTTCATAAACTTGGGAATACATTTTTCCGGAGATGATAGAAAGCAGCCCCAAACAATGATGCTCCCTCCACCATACTTTACAGTTGGGATGAGGTTTTGATGTTGATGTGCTGTGCCTTTTTTCTCCACACATAGTGTTGTGTGTTCCTTTTTTCTCCACACATAGTGTTGTGTGTTCCTTTCTAGAAGCGCTGTGGAACATCCAGGTGCTCTTTTGTGAACTTTTTGGACAGCAGTTGCTTCTTCCGTGGTGTCCTCTCATGAACACCATTTATATTTAGTGTTTTACGTATCGTAGACTTGTCAACAGAGATGTTAGCATGTTCCAGAGATTTCTGTAAGTTTTTAGCTGACACTCTAGGATTCTTCTTAACCTCATTGAGCATTCTGCACGATGCTCTTGCAATGATCTTTGCAGGACGGACAATCCTAGGGAGAGTAGCAAAAGTGCTGAACTTTTATAACTTTTTTTTATAACTTTTAACCATTTATAGACAATTTGTCTTACCGTGGACTGATGAACATCAAGGCTTTTAGAGATACTTTTGTAACCCTTTCCAGCTTTATGCAAGTCAACAATTCTTAATCTTAGGTCTTCTGAGATCTCTTTTGTTTGAGGCATGCTTCACATCAGGCAATGCTTCTTGTGAATAGTAAAGCCACATTTTGTGAATGTTTTTTATAGGGCAGGACAGCTCTTCCTAATATCTCCAAACTCATTGATTGGACTCCAGGTTAGCTGGCTCCTGACTCCAATTAGCTTTTGGAAAAGTCATTAGCTTAGGGGTACACATAGTTTTTCCAACCTACACTGTGAATGTTTAAATGTTTGTCTATTGTTGTGACTAAGATGAAGATCAGATAACATTTTATGACTAATTGATCCAGGTAATTCCAAAGGGTTCACATACTTTTTCTTGCCACTGTATGCTCATCCTTGAAAAATGCCTTAAGGTCTGAAATAGACACCAAAGTCAACATACTGTACAAACAATTATCTAGGCTAAGTAAAACAAATTTAAAAAAATGTATCTAGTGCTCTGCTATCTAGCTAGCTAAAGTCTAGTCAGTGGCTAGCTAAGACAGAGAAAGTGGACATAAGTTGTTGGATTGGGCACAGAAGTCCTCTGATCGCACGGTAGCTGGCAGTGTCGGCTAGAGATGATGTGTAGGCACTTCCTGCAGGAATTTGTAGTCTTGCTGAGGTCTTCTCTGTTGCTTATTAGTATTTTGAATGTTTGAGAGTAAATTGAGGCGATTATATTGAGAAAACTCACCTTGTACGGGAGAGAATTGCGCGGCTATCAAAACGTCACACCAGGTTAAGCCTACACGAAACACAGACCTGATACGAAGTAGTTCTAAAATTCCAGACGCAAAATTGAACAGGGAAAGAAATGATTGGACAACCATTATCGGGTTGTACTGCTAGGTTTTATGGTTATTATGACGCGTCCACTGTGCCAGGCTATACGTTTGGAAAGCAAATGGCTACTGCGGAAAAGAGAAGACTCATTTGGCAGTTGAAGCTACCATTTTTTTCTCAACAAGCTGGACGAGCAACACTACTTTTCAAAGTATTTTGAGACTATCATCATTATGGTGAGGAGCCTGGGCTACTCCTGTTCATGCTATCTTAATGATTGGGTGAGTCAGTTCCACTGGAAACTTGATTCAGTAGCCTACTGTAGCCTGGAATATTTATACATATATATATCGTACAATATGTGTGTCTCCCTTCTTTTTATTGTCCCTGGGCCAGGTCAAGACCAAGGCAGGAGACATTATCAGAATCTATTCTAATACGACACAAATGACCAAAATGACACTGTCAAACAGATAAATATAAACAACCTGGGCCCGGTTTGCCAAAAGCATCTTAGGCTAAGTTCATTGCTAAAACCATACGATCGATCCTAAATGACGTAGAATTGCGTGAAATGCGTTTACAAAAGGCCAAGGTTTCTGCCTGATGTGTGTAAATCCTAAAACAACTTCTGCTGAACTGTATGCCACTAGGCAAATGCCATGATAGAATGCGTTATTATAAAGGGATCGTGTGTAGGCTACATCACTCTGTTTAATGATTGTTATGTGTTCACGAGGTTGACAGTAGAGTTCAACAAGTACTCGCACTCAAAACCATGAAAAGGAACAACCCAAGGAAGCCGAGGTGCAAAAATAATATAATTAATTTAATCTATGCTTGAAAGAATACAGAAAGTGTAAAGTGCTATATAAAAAGGAACAGAGCATACGTTTCGGTCTTATGCCTTCATCAGTGCCGTACTAACAAATTAAGACACCTGCTGTGCGTACCAGGTACAAGCAGATAGTTGATTAGAGAATAGGGAGTCAATGCATATTAACAAGGGATATATATAAGAGTGTCAAAAGTGGACAATTCATATGTCACATATAATTAGAAAGAGACAACAGTCTGGGCTACATAACAGTACCAGAAGCAATAGACATGAAATACTCAAGTAGGCTATTTTGGAGCATCAGGTACTGGCGGAATGTCTGCCAGTAATATTACACGGGTCACTCAAAACATTTATAAAGTATTTATAAAGTATAAATAGCTTGAGATGAGGCCACAAAAAAATACTTAACTAATGAGTAGTAAATGGTTAATAAGGACCTATATTAAATATCTTATGAATCGAGTAATAATTCATAAATTATGAATCAACTATTTACTAGTCCACTATAAATGATTTATTATGTGAGTTATCATAAAGTGCTACCAACAATTAAATTATATGATCAATCTTAGCCTCTTACGGCAAAATACAGACACAAAGTTCCACCATCACCAAACATTCCAATTGAACACTTTCTTTCTTATTCAATTGCATTGAAGGTCTGGCAGTATAGCGTTGAGGAGGAGACCTCAGCTAATACCTCCCATAAGCCTTCTGACTCATCGCCACCGCGCCTCACGCCAGGTATCGAGCCCACCTTTTGTTTGAAAAGTCGCAGTCTGGCGAGGTGATACCCTCTTTCATTCACCCTGTCGTGTTTGTTCAATCACCTCTCCTTTTTCTGGAAGTCCCCGATGGACCGACAACAGACACAGGGACGATAATTATGACAATTATGTATTGATTCGACAGCAGCATCGTGGCATTGTGCGCGTCAGTGTAATTGTCGGACTTCAGACGAGGTAATTGCAGCAGGGGCGACCAGCTGGGCGATTATTTGTCCATCCTCCACATTTCTTTTCTCCCTCTCTATTGAATGCTGCCAGTCGTCTTTGTGGCGCTCATTAGAAGCGTTCATTGGATGAGAAGAGAAGGAAACAAATAAATACTCTTTTCATTCCAATCAGGTTGCATAAGTATCACAATAAGCATATCAGTGGGCTATAATACATTACTGTCATTATTGCTCTGTAGTTGTTGAGGTGGCACTGTAGCTCTGTAGTTGTTGATGTATGATTAGTGATATAGTGGGGCAGGGAAAATGAGACAACATAAACACCCATCCCTCCTTTAAGTCCAGTGAAATAGTTTTTCCAAATGGTAATATAAATTCGTTAATTAAATTGTTTGCTAAGGAAGAACTATTTCTGTAAGGGAGAACTAATTGTACACACACACACACACACACACACACACACACACACACACACACACACACACACACACACACACACACACACACACACACACACACACACACACACACACACACACACACACACACACACACACAGCACTTTTCATTGGGCGATTGAGTGTATGAAAACAAAGAGAGAGAAATGGAGAGAGTGAAGACAGATTGAAAGTCATGAAAAGAAACAATCCTGGATTTTGCAATTCTCATTTATTCTCGTCACCATAAAAACCTTTATATATTTTGTCCCATGAAAATGACATGAAAACTAACCTGGTAATATTCTGTCCTTATGCAAGCCTACCCAGTAAGAAATCTGAACTAATCATGGACGTCTGCTTTTGGGCCAAATCAAGGTCAGTCAAGATGGACTAAGTCTGGACCAATATTAGACGATAACTATCAGGCCAGTCAAGCCTGTCCTTGATTTGGCCCCGAAAAAAGTTGTCTATGATTGGTCCAGATTTAATCCACATGGCCAGGGCGGACCAACTAATAATAAACGTCCATGGACGTCCTGTGTCAGTTGGTGCTCACTGGGTACTGTTCTAGCCAAATGATCACAACAACAATCACAACATGTCCTTTCTGTGTTTTTTTTCTTCTCTCCTGTACTTTTTAGTCGAGGGGCTATAACCACAGATTGTCGTGATTGCTTCTGAATGTGTCAAAATACAGCTGCCAAGAGAAATGGGTAATCACACAAAGAGTGCTCCTCCATTGCCTCGAATTTGTCTCCACATGGGTAATTTGTCAGCCGATTGGCAGTGTTTTTGGTGGAGGGCAGGCAAGCAATGCTCAGTCAGCCACGTTAACTGCCATTGTCATGACCGTAGCATCCCCATGACCTGGCACACGAGTGTACTAGCCAGCTCTACATGGTTGGGGTCAATTCAGTTGTACGTTCAGTCCTTTCATGAAGTTAATTTAGATTCAATCCCATTAATTGAAAAATCCACATTGAATACAACTGACAATTTTCAAGTCACTTTCCTAAATTGACTAATTTTGAAAACTGAATTCACTCTCCCAACCCTTCCGTTCCGAAAAATATATACAGTATGCCCTCTCTGTCCCCATTGACCATTCTGGTAGGTGGCCATGACACCCAATGCCTCCATCCAGAGGTTTTGTAGACCTGTAATTTCTGATAAGTTGACTTGACAACTTGGGTTTGTTTTCTTTAATATACCATCTTTTTTCTATCATATTTTCTTTATAACTGAAAGGGTTATGGAGTAAAAAAACGTGGCACCTTAAAACCTACCTCGAGACCTAGTCATCGTTGCGGTATTTTCTTAAAAAATTTCACCTACGGCTATGAAAATCGAGCCATGCAACTTGGGTTTACCAATCACAAAGATTCACATAAATGCTTTGGCATTTATTCAAATTAATTTTCAAATATAGATTACCTCACCTTGCCATTATAAATGTTTTTCCTAAGCATTTTTTTTGTAAGATAATGTCACGCCCTGACCTGAGAGTACCTTTTTATGTCTCTAATTTGGTTGTTCAGGGCGTGAGTTGGGGTGGGCATTCTATGTTTTTCTTCTATGTTGTCTATTTCTATGTGTTTGGCCGGGTGTGGTTCTCAATCAGAGGCAGCTGTCTATCGTTGTCTCTGATTGAGAACCATACTTAGGTAGCCTTATCCCACCTGTGTTTTGTGGGTAGTTGTTTTCTGTTTTTGTGTCTGCACCAGACAGAACTGTTTCACTTTCGTTCTCCTGTTTGTTGTTTTTGTTCGATTTGGTTTTTGGATTAAATTATGAACACTTTAAACGCTGCACCTTGGTCCACTTTTCCTTCAGCCCAAGAGAATCGTTACAGATAACGAAGGTATTTACAAGCCTAGCACCGCCAAGACGGTCAATCTGACCGTTTTTTATTTTGCCATTTCAATAACTTAATTTCAATATAAACTTTGAACCCACCTCTCCCTGACTTTTCCTAAATATTAGTATTTTACACTCTATTTTACAGTAGATATTAATATCCTAAAGGACAAAATAAACCTGAGCAGTTCATCTTCAAAGCGTCACGACGGTCAAAATGACCATATGCATATTGAACAGTAGAATAGCCGGGCCTCGAGGAGTACCACTAGCCGCCAGTCTAATAAATCCATTTAACTAGAAAAGCCTGGCCTCGTTGGACCCCCCTTCTTGCCAATGTAATTTGGTTGTGTTTATGAAGGTCTTAGGTAACATTAGAAAGCAAAGTGTGATTGCCTCCTGAGGATGAAGAGGCGCTGTTACGCCTTCTATACCATGCTGTCTGTGTGGGTGGACCATTTCAGTTTGTCCGTGATGTGTACACCGAGGTACTTAAAACTTTCCACCCTCTCCACTACTGTCCCGTCAATGTGGATAGGGGGCTGCTCCATCTGCTGTTTCCTGAAGTCCACGATCATCTCCTTTGTTTTGTTGACGTTGAGTGGGAGGTTATTTTCCTGACACCACACTCCGAGGGCCCTCACCTCCTCCCTGTAGGCCGTCTCGTCGTTGTTGGTAATCAAGCCTACCACTGTAGTGTCATCTGCAAACTGAGCTGTAGTCGATGAACAGCATTCTTACATAGGTATTCCTCTTGTCCAGATGGGTTAGGGCAGTGTGCAGTGTGATTGCGATTGCGTCGTCTGTGGAACTATTGGGGCGGTAAGCAAATTGGATTGGGTCTAGGGTGTCAGGTAGGGTGGAGGTGATATGATCCTTGACTAGTCCCTCAAAGCACTTCATGATGACGGAGGTGAGTGCTACGGGGCTGCGCATGCTGGTCTGCGCATGCTCTGAGGACACGGCTAGGGATGTCGTCTGAGGGTTAACACTTTTAAATGCTTTACTCACGTTGGCTGCGGTGAAGGAGAGCCCGCAGGTTTTGGTAGCGGGCCGTGTTGTTGGCACTGCATTGTCCTCAAAGCGAGCAAAGAATTTGTTAAGTTTGTCTGGCAGCAGGACATCGTGGTCCACGACGGGGCTGGTTATCTTTTTGTAGTCCGTGATTGACTGTAGACCCTGCCACATACCTCTCGTGTCTGAGCCGTTGAATTGCGACTCTACTTTGTCTCTATACTGATGCTTAGCTTGTTTGATTGTCTTGCGGAGGGTGTTTGTATTCGGTCATGTTTCCGGTCGCCTTCCGGTCGCCTTTCCCTGATTAAAAGCAGTGGTTCGCACTTTCAGTTTTGCACGAATGCTGCCATCAATCCACGGTTTCTAGTTGGGGAAGGTTTTAATAGTTGCTGTGGGTGCAACATCACCGATGCACTTGCTAATAAACTCGCTCACCGAATCAGCGTATTCATCAATGTTATTGTCCGACACTATGCGGAACACTATTTGCCTTGTTAAAATCCCCAGCTACAATGAATGCAGCCTCAGGATATGTGGTTTCCAGTTTACATAGAGTCCAATGAAGTTCATTCAGGGCCATCGATGTGTCTGCTTGGGAGGGATATATACGGCTGTGATTATAATCGAAGAAAATCCTTTATAAAGCATGACATATGGTTATAGATGATTTGTAAATCATTTATGTAATGTTTATGAAGACTTTATGAAGATGTGTTTATTATCCAGGAGCTGATCACAGGAAAAGGTGGGCCGAACAGGCTCCCATTAACATCGTAGTGTTAGTGGAGCGGGTCAAGAGTTTCAAGTTCCTCGGTGTCCACATCACAAACTAACTATCATGGTCCAAATAAACCAAGACAGTCGTGAAGAGGGCACGACAACACTTTTTCCCCCTCAGGAGACTGAAAAGATTTAGCATGGATCCCCAGATCCTCAAAAGGTTCTACAGCTGCACCATTGAGAGAATCCTGACTGGTTGCATCAACGCCTGATATGGTAACTGCTCGGCATCTTACTGTAGGGCGCTACAGAGGGTAGTGCGTACGACCCAGTACATCACTGGGGCCAAGATTCCTGCCACCCAGGACCTATATACTAGGCGGTGTCAGAGGAAAGCCCAAACATTTTCAAAGACTCCAGTCACCAAAGTCAAAGACTGTTTTCTCTGCTACCGCATGGCAAGTGATACCGGCGCCGCCAAGTCTAGGAGGTGGATCTAGATTGTCAGGTAAGGTAGAGGTGATATGATCCTTAACTAGTCTCTCAAAGCACTTCATGATGACAGAAGTGAGTGCTACGGGGCGATAGTGATTTAGTTCAGTTACCTTTGCTATCTTGGGTACAGGAACAATGGTGGACATCTTGAAGCAAGTGGGGACAGCAGACTGGGATAAGGAGAGATTGAGATTTTGGCCTTTCTAGGGAGTTTTTCCTAGCCACCGTGCTTCTACACCTGCATTGCTTGCTGTTTGGGGTTTTAGGCTGGGTTTCTGTACAGCACTTTGAGATATCAGCTGATGTACGAAGGGCTATATAAATAAATTTGATTTGATTTGATTTGAATATGTCCGTAAACACTCCAGCCAGCTGCTCTGTGCATGCTCCGAGGACGCCGCTAGGGATGCTGTCTGGGCTGGCAGCTTTGCGAGGGTTAACACGCTTAAATGTCTTACTCACGTCGGCCACGGAGAACGATAGCCCACAGTCCTTTGGAGTGGGCTGCGTCGATGGCACTGTGTTATCCTCAAAGCAGGCGAAGGTGTTTAGCTTGTCCAGGAACAAGACGGTGTTCGCAACGTGGCTGGTTGTCCCATTGTAGTCTGTGATTGTCTGTAGATCGTGCCGCTCACGTCTCATGTCTGAGCCGTTGAATTGCGACTCCACTTTTTCTCTGTACTGACGTTTTGCCTGTTTGATTGCCTTATGGAGGGAATAACTACACTGTTTGCATTCAACCATTTTCCCAGTCACCTTGCCATGGTTAAATGTGATGGTTTGCAATTTCAGTTTGGTGCGAATGCTGCCATCTATCCACGGTTTGGTTTGGTTTGGGTAGGTTTTAAGAGTCACAATGAGAACAACTTCCCCTATACACTTCCTGATGAACTCAGTCACCTTGTCCGTGTATATATCAATATTATTCTCCGAGGCTACCCTGAACATCTCCCAGTCCGCGTGATCAAAACAATCAAGAAGCATGGATTCCAAATGGTCAGACCAGCGTTAAATAGACCTTAGCATGGGTACTTCTTGTTTGAGTTTCTGCCTATAGGAAGGGAGGAGCAAAAGTGAGTCGTGATCTCATTTGCCGAAGGCGGGGGAGGGCCTTGAATGCATCCCGGAAGAGAGAATAGCAGTGGTCAAGTTTTTTCCCAGCGCGAGTACTACAGTCAATGTGTTGATAGAACTTCGGTAGCGTTTTCCTCAAATATGCTTTGTTAAAATCCTCAGCTACAATAAATGCGGCCTCAGGATATGTGGTTTCCAGTTTGCATAAATTCCAGTGTAGTTCCTTGAGGGCCGTTGTGTTATTGGCTTCAAGGGGAATATACACAGCTGTGACTATAACCAACTATTTTTCTCTTGGAAGGTAATACGGTAGGCATTTGATTGTGAGGTATTCTAGGTCGGGTGAACAAATGGACTTGAGCTCCTGTACATTATCACAATCACACCATGAGCTGTTAATCATGAAACATACACCACCACCCTTCTTCCCTGTAGAGTTCTTTATTTCTGTCTGACTGATGTACTGAGAACCCAGCTGGCTGTATGGAGGGGACAGTATATCTGGAGAGAGCCATGATTCCTTATGTTACAGTCCCTGACGTCTCTTTGGAAGGAGATCCTCGCCCTGAGCTCATCTACTTTATTGTCCAGAGACTGAGCTTTAGCGAGTAATATACTCTGACATGGTGGATGGTGTGCCCGCCTCCTGAGTCGGACTAGTAGTCCACTCAGAATACCTTTTCTCCGCCGGTGGCGTTTTGGAGCAGCCTCTGGGATAAGTTCAATTGTCCTGGGTGGTGCGAACAAAGGATCGGGAAAGTCGTATTCCTGGTCGTAATGCTGTTGAGTTAACACCGCTCTGATATCCAAAAGTTATTTCCGGCCATATGTAATAACACAAAAACATTCTGGGCTAATAGGAGCTAGAAGCAGAGCTGCCATGTCTGTCGGCGCCATCTTGAGTAGTACTGGTTTCTTTGCAGCAATTCGACCACGAACCCCTCTTTTTACGCTACTGCTACTCTCTGTTCATCATATATGCATAGTCACTTTAACCATACTTACATGTGCATACTACCTCAATAAGCCTGACTAACCGGTGTCTGAATATAGCCTTGCTACTGTTTTCAAATGTCTTTCTACTGTTGTTTTATTTCTTTACTTACCTACAACACAACACACACACACACTCACACACACACACACACACACACACACACACACACACACACACACACACACACACACACACCATCACATACCTTTTTTTCGCACTATAGTTTAGACCTGTAAGTAAGCATTTCACTGTAAGGTCTCTACACCTGTTGTATTCGGCGCACGAACAAATAAACTTTGATTTGATTTGATTTGATGAAGGCCTGATTCACGCAGTCTCCTCTTTACAATTTGATGTTGGATGTGTCTGTTACTTGAACTCTGTGAAGCATTTATTTGGGCTGCAGTCTGAGGTGTATTTCTTCTAATGAACTTATCCTCTGTAGCAGAGGTAACTCTGGGTCTTCCTTTCCAGTGGCGATCTCAGTG
>NC_036842.1:42801159-42873329 GCF_002910315.2 Salvelinus sp. IW2-2015 | reverse complement strand
TTTGTCTCACTATCGGTAATTTGTCAGCCGATTGGCAGTTGTTTTGGTGGAGGGCAGCAAGCAATGCCAGTCAGCCACGTTAACTGCCATTGTCATGACCGTAGCATCCCATGACCTGGCACACGAGTGTACTAGCCAGGCTGACATGGTTGGGGTCAATCTCAGTTGTACGTTCAGTCCTTTCATGAAGTTATTTAGATTCAATCCCATTATTTGAAAAATCCACATTGAATACAACTGACAATTTTCAAGTCACTTTCCTAAATTGACTAATTTTGAAAAACTGAATTCACTCTCCCAACCTTCCGTCCGAAAAATATATACAGTATGCCCTCTCTGTCCCCATTGACCATTCTGGTAGGTGGCCATGACACCCAATGCCTCCATCCAGAGGTTTTGTAGACCTGTAATTTCTGATAAGTTGACTTGACAACTTGGGTTTGTTTTCTTTAATAATACCATCTTTTTCTATCATATTTTCTTATAACTGAAAGGGTTATGGAGTAAAAAAACGTGGCACCTTAAAACCTACCTCGAGACCTAGTCATCGTTGCGGTTTTCTTAAAAAATTTCACCTACGCATGAAAATCGAGCCATGCAACTTGGGTTTACCAATCACAAAGATTCACATAAATGCTTTGCATTTATTCAAATTAATTTTCAAATATAGAAATTACCTCACCTCATTATAAATAGTTTTTCCTAAGCATTTTTTTTGTAAGATAATGTCACGCCCTGACCTGAGAGTACCTTTTTATGTCTCTAATTGGTTGTTTCAGGCCGTAGTTGGGGTGGCATTCTATGTTTGTCTTCTATGTTGTCTATTTCTATGTGTTTGGCCGGGGGTGGTTCTCAATCAGAGGCAGCTGTCTATCGTTGTCTCTGATTGAGAACCATACTTAGGTAGCCTTATCCCACCTGTGTTTTGTGGGTAGTTGTTTTCTGTTTTTGGTCTGCACCAGACAGAACTGTTTCACTTTCTTCTCCGTTTGTTGTTTTGTTCATTGGTTTTGGATTAATTATGAACACTTAAACGCTGCACCTTGGTCCACTTTCTTCAGCCCAAGAGAATCGTTACAGATAACGAGGTATTTAAAGCCTAGCACCGCCAAGACGGTCAAGTCTGACGTTGTTTATTTGCCATTTCAATAACTTAATTTCAATATAAACTTTGAACCACCTCTCCTGACTTTCCTAATATTAGTATTTTACACTCTATTTTACAGTAGATATTAATGATCCTAAAGGACAAAATAAACCTGAGCGTTCATCTTCAAAGCGTCACGACGGTCCAAAATGACCATATGCATATGAACAGTAGAAATAGCCGGCCTCGAGGATACCCTAGCCGCCAGTCTAATAAAACCATTTAACTAGAAAGCCTGGCCTCGTTGGACCCCCTTCTTGCCAATTATTTGGTTGTTTATGAAGGTCTTAGTAACATTAGAAAGCAAAGTGTGATGCCTCCTGAGGATGAAGAGGCGCTGTTACGCCTTCTATACCATGCTGTCTGTGTGGGTGGACCATTTCAGTTTGTCCGTGATGTGTGTACACCGAGGTACTAAAACTTTCCACCCTCTCCACTACTGTCCCGTCAATGTGGATAGGGGGCTGCTCCATCTGCTGTTTCCTGAAGTCCACGATCATCTCCTTTTTTTGTTGACGTTGAGTGGGAGGTATTTTCCTGACACCACACTCCGAGGGCCCTTCACCTCCTCCCTGTAGGCCGTCTCGTCGTTGTTGGTAATCAAGCCTACCACTGTAGTGTCATCTGCAAACTGAGCTGTAGTCGATGACAGCATTCTTACATAGGTATCCTCTTGTCCAGATGGGTTAGGGCAGGTGCAGTGTGATTGCGATTGCGTCGTCTGTGGAACTATGGGGCGGTAAGCAATTGGATTGGGTCTAGGGTGTCAGGTAGGTGGAGGTATATGATCCTTGACTAGTCCCTCAAAGCACTTCATGATGACGGAAGGTGAGTGCTACGGGCTGCGCATGCTCTCCTGCGCATGCTCTGAGAACACGGCTAGGGATGTCGTCTGAGGTTAACACTTTTAAATGCTTTACTCACGTTGGCTGCGGTGAAGGAGAGCCCGCAGGTTTTGTAGCGGCGTGTTGTTGCACTGCATTGTCCTCAAAGCGAGCAAAGAATTTGTTAAGTTTGTCTGGCAGCAGGACATCCTGGTCACGACGGGCTGGTTATCTTTTTGTAGTCCGTGATTGACTGTAGACCCTGCCACATACCTCTCGTGTCTGAGCCGTTGAATTGCGACTCTACTTTGTCTCTATACGATGCTTAGCTGTGTTGATTGTCTTGCGAGGGTGTTTGTATTCGGTCATGTTTCCGTCGCCTTCCGGTCGCCTTTCCCTGATTAAAAGCAGTGGTTCGCACTTTCAGTTTTGCACGAATGCTGCCATCAATCCACGGTTTCTAGTTGGGGAAGGTTTTAATAGTTGCTGTGGTGCAACATCACCGATGCACTTGCTAAATAAACTCGCTCACCGAATCAGCGTATTCATCAATGTTATGTCCGACACTATGCGGAACACTATTTGCCTTGTTAAAATCCCCAGCTACAATGAATGCAGCCTCATGGAATGTGGTTTCCAGTTTACATAGAGTCCAATGAAGTTCATTCAGGGCCATCGATGTGTCTGCTTGGAGGGATATATACGGCTTTGATTATAATCGAAGAAAATCCTTTATAAAGCATGACATATGGTTATAGATGATTTGTAAATCATTTATGTAATGTTTATGAAGACTTTATGAAGATGTGTTTATTATCCAGGATGCGATCACAGGAAAAGGTGGGCCGAACAGGCTCCCATTAACATCGTAGTGTTAGTGGAGCGGGTCAAGATTCAAGTTCCTCGGTGTCCACATCACAAACTAACTATCATGGTCCAAATAAACCAAGACAGTCGTGAAGAGGCACGACAACACTTTTTCCCCCTCAGGAGACTGAAAAGATTTAGCATGGATCCCCAGATCCTCAAAAGGTTCTACAGCTGCACCATTGAGAGAATCCTGACTGGTTGCATCAACGCCTGATATGGTAACTGCTCGGCATCTTACTGTAGGCGCTACAGAGGGTAGTGCGTACGACCCAGTACATCACTGGGCCAAGATTCCTGCCCACCAGGACCTATATACTAGGCGGTGTCAGAGGAAAGCCCAAACATTTCAAAGACTCCAGTCACCAAAGTCAAAGACTGTTTTCTCTGCTACCGCATGGCAAGTGATCCCGCGCCGCCAAGTCTAGGAGGTGGATCTAGATTGTCAGGTAAGGTACAGGTGATATGACCTTAACTAGTCTCTCAAAGCACTTCATGATGACAGAATGAGGTGCTACGGGCGATAGTGATTTAGTTCATTACCTTTGCATCTTGGTACAGGAACAATGGGGGACATCTTGAAGCAAGTGGGGACAGCAGACTGGGATAAGGAGAGATTGAGATTTTGGCCTTTCTAGGGAGTTTTTCCTAGCCACCGTGCTTCTACACCTGCATGCTTGCTGTTTGGGTTTTAGCTGGGTTCTGTACAGCACTTTGAGATATCAGCTGAGTGTACGAAGGGCTATATAAATAAATTTGATTTGATTTGATTTGAATATGTCCGTAAACACTCCAGCCAGCTGCTCTGTGCATGCTCCGAGGACGCCGCTAGGGATGCTGTCTGGGCTGGCAGCTTTGCGAGGGTTAACACGCTTAAATGTCTTACTCACGTCGCCACGGAGAACGATAGCCCACGTCCTTTGAGATGGGCTGCGTCGATGGCACTGTGTTATCTCAAAGCAGGCGAAGGGTTTAGCTGTCCAGGAACAAGAACGGTGTTCGCAACGTGGCTGGTTGTCCCATTGTAGTCTGTGATTGTCTGTAGATCGTGCCGCTCACGTCTCATGTCTGAGCCGTTGAATTGCGACTCCACTTTTTCTCTGTACTGACGTTTTGCCTGTGTGATTGCCTTAATGGAGGAAATAACTACACTGTTTGCATTCAACCATTTTCCCAGTCACCTTCATGGTTAAATTGATGGTTTGCAATTTCAGTTTGGTGCGAATGCTGCCATCTATCCACGTTTGTTTGGTTTGGGTAGGTTTTAAGAGTCACAATGAGAACAACTTCCCCTATACACTTCCTGATGAACTCAGTCAACTTGTCCGTGTATATATCAATATTATTCTCCGAGGCTACCCTGAACATCTCCCAGTCCGCGTGATCAAAACAATCAAGAAGCATGGATTCAAATGGTCAGACCAGCGTTAAATAGACCTTAGCATGGTACTTCTTGTTTGAGTTTCTGCCTATAGGAAGGGAGGAGCAAAAGTGAGTCGTGATCTCATTTGCCGAAGGCGGGGGAGGGCCTTGATGCATCCCGGAAGAGAGAATAGCAGTGGTCAAGTTTTTCCCAGCGCGAGTACTACAGTCAATGTGTTGATAGAACTTCGGTAGCGTTTTCCTCAAATATGCTTTGTTAAAATCCTCAGCTACAATAAATGCGGCCTCAGGATATGTGGTTTCCAGTTTGCATAAATCCAGTGTAGTCCTTGAGGGCCGTTGTGTTATTGGCTTCAAGGGAATATACACAGCTGTGACTATAACCAACTATTTTCTCTTGGAAGGTAATACGGTAGGCATTTGATTGTGAGGTATTCAGGTCGGGTGAAACAAATGGACTTGAGCTCCTGTACATTATCACAATCACACCATGAGCTTAATCATGAAACATACACCACCACCCTTCTTCCCTGTAGAGTTCTTTATTTCTGTCTGACTGATGTACTGAGAACCAGCTGGCTGTATGGAGGGGACAGTATATCTGGAGAGACCATGATTCCTTAGTTACAGTCCCTGACGTCTCTTTGGAAGAGATCCTCGCCCTGAGCTCATCTACTTTATTGTCCAGAGACTGAGCTTTACGAGAGAATATACTCTGACATGGTGGATGGTGTGCCCGCCTCCTGAGTCGGACTAGTAGTTCCACTCAGAATACCTTTTCTCCGCCGGTGCGTTTTGGAGCAGCTCTGGATAAGTTCAATTGTCCTGGGTGGTGCGAACAAAGGATCGGGAAAGTCGTATTCCTGGTCGTAATGCTGTTGAGTTAACACCGCTCTGATATCCAAAAGTTATTTCCGGCCATATGAATAACACAAAACATTCTGGGCTAATAGGAGCTAGAAGCAGAGCTGCATGTCTGTCGGCGCCATCTTGATAGTACTGGTTTCTTTGCAGCAATTCGACCACGAACCCCTCTTTTTACGCTACTCGTACTCTCTGTTCTCAATATAATGCATAGTCACTTTAACCTACTTACATGTGCATACTACCTCAATAAGCCTGACTAACCGGTGTCTGAATATAGCCTTGCTACTGTTTCAAATGTTCTTTCTACTGTGTTTATTTCATTACTTACCTACACACACCACACACACACACACACCACACACACACACACACCACACACCACACACACCACACACACACACACACACACACACACACACATACCTTTTTTTCGCACTATAGGTTAGAGCCTGTAAGTAAGCATTTCACTGTAAGGTCTCTACACCTGTTGTATTCGGCGCACGGACAAATAAACTTTGATTTGATTTGATTGATGATAGGCCTGATTCACGCAGTCTCCTCTTTACAATTGATGTTGAGATGTGTCTGTTACTTGAACTCTGTGAAGCATTTATTTGGGCTGCAGTCTGAGGTGTATTTCTCTCTAATAACTTATCCTCTGTAGCAGAGTAACTCTGGTCTTCCTTTCCAGTGGCGATCCTCAGTAAGAGCACCATTCCACATCATAGCGCTTGTTTTTTTCTTTCACTGCACTTGAAGAAACATTTCAAATTGTCTTGGAAATGTTTCTGCATTGATCTGACCTTCATTGTCTTAACGTACTTTTATACTGTAGTTACGAATATCATCTACACCGGTCGCAACCCATAGTCGGTGAGTTGTTTGCTAAGTGTCATGCTTCCAACGCACACTCCACACGTAATCCTCCTGGAACGCAGACTGCACTTTCCACGGCCACTCTTCCACTCACACTTCTCGAAACGCAAAGTGATCACCCTGAGCAACGCTCATCTCCGATTCCAATTCACCTTGAATTCTGTCGGGACACGTGTGTTCGGGACACAACTGATGTCGAGTTTCCACCACACTATTAGCTTTCAGTTCTTTGCACCCCATCAGTGGTGACGTGTATTAGTTGTTTTGTGACACACGTCTATCAGAGCGCTGCGTTTTTCTCACAGTGTTATTTTTAATCCCCAGGTATGGATAGTTTTTGCGCTCTGCCCTCACTAACAACGCCTTTTGGCCTATTCCATGACTGTATTTAGCCATGGCAGATTTACTGTTATCAACCTATTGCCTGATCTCCCGAGACGACGTTTACTATCCTTCTTCGCCTGCCTGTTACTGTTTGCCTCTTGGTTGAGCCCCTGTGTATGCTCTGCCTGCCCTGACCCAGCTACCATGCCTCCTCCATGTGGTTCTTTGAGAAATAAACACCTGCTGCGCCCTGCCGCTATGAAACACTCTCTGTCTCCCTCTTTCATTACAGTTTTTATCTGCACGTATGTCAAGAAAGGCACGCACTCACTGTTCCAAAATGGGATTATTACGCAACAGGACAGTTAACACACGCTGCCTGCTAATTATCTATAGGCTATGTTTCAACTTGTCAATTTCAAATTATTTTCTAACAAGTTGTATTTTCTAACGACAGTTTGAATTGAAGTGTGTTCCGCCTGCTCATTAATTCACATTGAAGTAGCCCAATACGGCATTGCAGACAATTTATGTTTGAGGCTTTACTGAGCAGGACAAACTTCTCTCTTCGAGGAGAGCCCACGCACTTCACCAATGTTTCCGCAGATCAAATATACAGACGTGTGCAGTTTTGCACGAATTGGCACATTTTCTGGCTTGCGCTCGCATTGCCTTCCTTGTTGTTTTCCTAACAAATAATAACTTTGGACATGTGTGCGTTCCTATCAAAGTGCCTTATTTTCTGTATATCGTGTTGTCGTTTCTACTGTTGCATACAGTATGTATGTATGTATGTATGGAGCATTATGTATTTACAGTTTTATTCCCATGTTTTCAAGTACTGGTAACAAATAATGCATTACGATTATTGCATAGAATGTAATGGACAACTATGATGTGGGTAAAACACTTTTTTTGAAGGTTGTACTGATTATAATGAGATAATGCTAAGCTATTTGCCAGCTATGTGTGGCGCAATGTTTGTTTACATTATACAATGCATTCAGGGTGTCACATAAACGTCTGTCAGACCAAAGATGTTATAATGAGGTGAAGGAATGGTTCACTCATCTTTCAGGTAAACTTCTGGAAGTGAATGAAGGGATGTAAATGATGGTAGACGACACACCACCTTCAACATGCACACTGCAAACAAACCAAACTCATCTTGTCTCCTCTTATAATCTTTGGTTGTGTCGTGGCAATTTCCTGTATTACCAAATGAGGAGAGTTATAAACCACACACCAGTCAGAGTTATACTTAAATTTTATCTTTAATCATATGAGCTTCAAAATCGCCCTTTGACTCTCAGATCA
This sequence comes from Salvelinus sp. IW2-2015, assembly GCF_002910315.2. Classification (NCBI taxonomy): domain Eukaryota; kingdom Metazoa; phylum Chordata; class Actinopteri; order Salmoniformes; family Salmonidae; genus Salvelinus; species Salvelinus sp. IW2-2015. Next base: position 42,865,724 of record NC_036842.1, on the reverse strand, counting down.
ATTCAGTGTCTATAATGAATTCTGAGAGTGCCTACAAAAGAATACCAAGACCTTTTATAGCCAAGATACACCCCTCTCAACTTACATGACGAACCACAGATCTTAGGAACAGTTCACAAAGAAAGACTTTTACTTTAGAGAGGAGTATCCCATAGCCAGATAGCATTAGCTATAAATTATCGTTCAGTTTGGTCTCTAAGACGAGGTTCTAATCTCGTTCCTGGTACTTCATAGTACCAAAACATTACCTCATCCAATGGCATATATCAATTGTCAACTCTAGATACTACTCCCATCTCAAGTACACCCCACTCCTGGACAAGCTCACTGAGGGGAGTGAGCCTCTAGGTCATACTATCTCAAGATAAGTGCAACATCAGAGGGGACATACAATGGTTCCAGACACTGCCATACTCCCCCCCCCCCAATGGGAAAAGGAGGGAGTGACTGGCGTACAGACGTTGTGGAGACAACTAACTGGTTCCCCATTAATCACGCCATCCCTTCACATGGTTTAACAGATACATTCACATATGAAGACAATGTTCCATTCTGACCTCTCCCTTTCTGATATTCTGCATATTACCAGAGACATGTAAAAGACAAGCCTGACCTCTCCCCTCTCTGGGCCCCAAGTGACTTCTCCCTAGCTGAGAAGGGGAAAGTGCAGCTGCCAACAGTATTGTCCAAAGGGATACATTCTAATGACAAGTATCTCACATGAGCATATTATGTAAATAAAACATCTTATTTATCTATGTTACCCAACTAATTCTGATTCATCCCCCACAGTTGACGCGAAAAACAAACATGGCGGTGTGCAAAAACTACCCATCGTCGGATTACTTTCAATTTCTAGAAAGGGTTTAACTCAATTATTTCGATCAATGTTGAGCTGACCTGTGATGTGATGAATAATAAATAGTAATTGCTATTAGCTAATTCATATTGTAGTTTCTGGCAGTCGAGAGTTCTCTAAATATGACCGCTTGTGTTACGTCAATATTTCCTCAGTTAGCGCTAGGACTAATAGTAGCTTATATTTTCCAGTTTAGATGATTGTGTATGCTGTTGCTACTTCTGTGAATGTCTGAACATTGCATCCAAAAATAAACTTGTCACATTCAGGACATAACTTTGTAAGGACTGTGTTTGTGCAAAATGATTCTGTGAAAAAACAGTATGGCCATCTCAAATGCTGACTGTTGCATCAATCGAAACGTTCTAAATAAGCATTCTAATCAAACCGGTGGATCGTACGCTCCAGGGACCACTATAGAATGATGACACCTGTTTGTTGGTACGTGTGAAAAGGTTAAAGTAATGATGGACTGTTGTTTCTCTTTGCTTATTTGAGCTGTTCTTGCCATAATATTGACTTGGTATTTTACCAAATAGGGCTATCTTCTGTATACCACCCCTACCTTGTCACAACACAACTGATTGGCTCAAACACATTAAGAAGGAAAGAAATTCCACAAATGAACTTTTAACAAGGCACACCTGTTAATTAATTGAAATGCATTGCGAAGCTGTCATCAAGGCAAATGGTGGCTACTTCGAAGAATCTCAAATATAAAGTATGTTTAACACTTCTTTGGTTACTACATGATTCCATACGCGTTATTTTATAGTTTTGATGTCTTCACAATTATTCTACAATGTAGAAAATAGTAAAAAATTAAGAAAAACCCTTGAATGAGTAGGTGTGTCCAAACTGACTCATCATGAGACCCAGATGCAGACATGTGAGGCAGTTCAAGACTCAGAGATGTATTGAATATACAGGAAACTAGAAACAGAAGACAAAGGACAGTGAGACACAGGTTTTATCTTGGACACATTAAATGTAGGAAGGATACGGAGGGTGCGGGGCAACAGAAGGCAAACAGCAGAGGGGCCAAGGATTTTAGAGATAGGGAAAGGGCTGATGAAACGGGGGGAAAGTTTGCGAGATTCCACCCGGAGGGGCAGATCCCAAGTAGACAGCCATACCCTCTGCCCAAGACAAATGCGGGGAGCCGAGGTTTGGTGGCGGTCCGCCTGTCGACGATACCTGGAGGTGATCTTAAGAGTGGACCGTGCACTCTTCCAGGTACACGGACAGTGGCATACATACATTGGCCGAGGGTATGTTGCCCTCCACTTGCTCAGGGAAGAGCAAGGTCTGATAACCCACAGAGCACTCAAAGGCCAAGAGACCAGTGGCTGAGAAGGGAAGGGTTATCTGGGCGTACTCCCCCCACACAAATTGCTGGCTCCAGGTGGTGGGGTTGGACTGATTGGCACACTCCGACTAGATGTTAGATTGAGGATGAAACCCGGAGGACAGGGTGGCCGACGACCCAGAATCAGGACGAGAACTGAGGACCCCGATCGGAGACTATATCGACTGGAAGTCCATGGATTCAGAAGATGTGCTGTACCATCATTTGGGCCGTCTCCATGGCTGAGGGTAACTTGGGAAGGGGGATGAAATGGAAACCTACTTTGGAAACCTATCTACCACCGTAAGGATGGTGGTGTTGCCATCAGACGGAGGAAGACCAGTGACAAAGTCCAGGGATATATGGGACCAGGGGCGATGTGGAACAGAGAGTGGTTGAAGGAGGCCGGCCAGCGCATGCCACTGAGTCTTATTCTGAGCACACACCGTGCATGCGGTGATGAATGCGGAGACGTCAGAACCCATAGTTGGCCACCAAAAACGTTGTCGGAGGAAGGCCAGGGTCCTGCGGGAGCCGGGACAGCAGGTTAGATTAGAGCAGGGGTGGGCAACCCCAGTCCTCGGGGGCCTGATTGGTGTCACACTTTTTCTCCATCCCGAACAAACACAGCATAAGATCATGATTAGGTGATTATTGGAGTCAGGTGTGTTAGCTGGGGCTGGGGAAAAACTGTCACACCAGGCCCTCGAGGACTGGAATTGCCCACCTCTGGTTAAGAGGAATGAGCCCATTCCAGGACCAGGGAATGGGATAACCGGTTAGCCGGGCAACCTCGGGGTCCTTGCCTTGCGGACCAGGCCCTCGATACCCCAGACGAGTGTCGCAGCTAGGGAGGATGGTCTCTGGGTCAGACTGTGTAGCTGCGGAGCTATGCAAGAGAGAGGGCATCAAGCTTCTCATTCTTGGACCTAGGGCGGTAGGAGATGGTGAAATTGAAATTAGTGAACAGCAGAGCCAAACGAGCCTGCCTTGAGTTGAGGCGCTTGGTTGAAATATCTGAGGCGCTTGGCTGAAGTATCACTTTTACACAACTATTCAGACCCTTTACTCAGTACTTTGTTGAAGCACCTTTGGCAGTGATTACAGCCTTGAGTCTTCTTAGGAACGACACTACAAGCTTGGCACACTTGTAGTTGGGGAGTTTCTCCCATTCTTCTCTGCAGATCCTCTCAAGCGCTGTACAGGTCTCTCAAGAAATGTCTGATCGGGATCAAGTTTAGGCTCTGGCTGGGCCACTCAAGGACATTCAGAGACTTGTCCCAAAGCCACTCCTGCTTTGTCTTGGCTGTGTGCTTAGGGCCGTTGTCCTGTTGGAAGGTAAACCTTCACCCCACTCTGAGGTCCTAAGTGCTCTGGAGCAGGTTTTCATTAATGATCTCCCTGTACTTTGCTCCATTCATTTCCCCCTCAATACTGACTAGTCTCCCAGTCCCTGCCACTGAAAAACATCCCCACAGCATGATGATGTCACCACCATGCTTCACCGTTGGGATTGTGCCAGGTTTCCTCCAGATGTGACGCTTGGCATTCAGGCCAATGAGTTCAATCTTGGTTTCATCAGACCAGAGAATCTTGTTGACCTTGACCTGAGGAAACACTGGCGGAGTGCTTGGGCCATTGAGCTCCATCTAAGAGAGAAGTTTGTTGTTCGGCCCGTCTAGCTAATCCTCGCCTTACATTAGCATAGCATGCCTCAAATGTAAGTTGTCCTCCACAGTGAAATGGGCTACTTCTATGTGAATTAATGAGGTGGAACGCCTCATTTTAAACTGTTGTTAGAAAATCAGTTGAAATATAGCCTATAGATAATGAGCTGTCCTGTTACATAACAATCACATTTTGGAACAGTGATAAGAAAACTCACTGGGGGACCATTAGAGATATTTAGTACTGACGTGAAGAGGTTAAGGTTCTATATAGAACTGAAATTGGCTCCATTAGAACCCTATATGGAACCCAAGGGTCCTATATTGAACCAGTTTTGGTTCAGTGAAGAAGAACCCCTGGGGTTCTGATCAAAGAACTCTACAAAAAGTGTATATAGTACCTTTAGGGTTGCCATATATGAAGCAAGCAATAGAACCCTTCTTGGTTATATCCAGAACCTTTTTTTCTAAGAATGTAGTTGTGGTCAGAGTCTAAACTACAGTTGTTGCATCTGAAAACTGAACGATGTTATCGGGTGAAGTTTGAAGCGAGTGAACAGAATCAATTTCACTCTATCCAAGCACAGGGCTACAGCCTGCCCTTCTCTTTACAGACAGGGAAACTAGCCAGTTTAGTTATTTAGAGCACAAAACGTCTTTGCTAGATTCCTAATAGTGTTTGAAAAAGCAAGGAAAGTAAACTTCAAAGCGTGATTCAGTTCTATTGGAATTTGCCGTTTTTGTTGGTAAGCTTCTGACATGACTTACTGCATCTGATGGGTTACTAAAACAGCTTCATTTATTAATTGGTAGAAGCTATTCCTAATCTGTTTTCAGATTTGTAGGCAAAGAAGTAAACGAAAATGTGTTAATTCAGTTACTGAAACAGCTGTATCGTTAGATCCGTAGGGGATATTTTTGTTCCGTGAACAGATTTGAATACCAGAGAAGTAGACGAAGATATCATACCCAGTAACTTTTTGCCTAACTTGAGGAAGTGGTAAAAATATCTGTTTATAAAAAGTTACAGAAAATGTTATGGCCGCCATAACGGTTTTTGTTCCACATTCAGATTTGAAAAGCAGAGAAATAGAGGCAGATTTTGATATATTTAATACTTTTTAAACTACTCAACTTTGTAATTTTTGCCCATCTTCATTCACTTTCATGGGACTTTTTGCAACATTCTAAATCTCCCCATCATGACATCCAACATTCGATTCACTGTAAATTCAACAATGCAACTTTTGACACAAATCGACTTTTGACACTACTTTGACGCCCCAGGCTGTGTAAGGGATACAGTACTAGTCAAAAGTTTGGACACACCTACTCATTCAAGGGTTTTTCTTTATTTTTACTATTTTCTACAATGTAGAATAATAGTGAAGACATCATAATTAAGAAATAACACTTATGGAATCATGTAGTAACCAACCAAAAGTGTTAAACAAATCAAAATATATTTTATATTTGAGATTCTTCAAAGTAGCCACCCTTTGCCTTGATGACAGCTTTGCAGACTCGACATACCTGGAATGCATTTCAATTAACAGGTGTGCCTTGTTTAAAGTTAATTTGTGAAATGTCTTTCTTGCGTTTGAGCCAATCAGTTGTGTTGTGACAAGGTAGGGGTCCTATACAGAAGATAGCCCTATTTGGTAAAAGACTAAGTCCATATTATGGCAAGAACAGCTCCAATAAGCAAAGAGAAACGGCAGTCCATCATTACTTTAAGACATGAAGGTCAGTCAATCCGGAACATTTCAAGAACTTTGAAGTGCAGTCTCAAAAACAACATCAAGCGCTACGATGAAACTGGATCTCATGAGGACCGCCACAGGAAAGGAAGACCCAGAGTTACCTCTGCTGCAGAGGATGAGTTCTTTAGAGTTAGCAGCCTCTGATATTGTTGCCCAAATAAATGCTTCACAGAGTTCAAGTAACAGATATATCTCAACATCAACTGTTCAGAGGAGACTGTGTGAATCATGCCTTCATGGTTGAATTGCTGCAAAGAAACCACTACTAAAGGACACCAATAATAAGAAGAGACTTGCTTAGGCCAAGAAACCTGAGCAATGGACATTAGAAATCCGTACTTTAGTCTGATGAGTCCAAATTTGAGATTTTTGGTTCCAACCGCCATGTCTTTGTGAGACAGGTGAATGGATGATATGATATGACGAAGAACAGAATAGAGTTGGCCTACTGTATGTTAGCCTATCTGGCTATGCGCCAAGCCAAAGGTTTGTTCATTTAGCGAACAAGATATGCTTATAGGCCCAATGCCATTCTATTATAATGTATGATTTTATAATAAGAAAAATAGAATTTAACTTAGCTGAATAAAATACAGATGATATTTTTCCCATTACGGAACGAGTGCACATATGAAGTGGCTATGTTGACATGAAACAGGTCCTATACAATATAACTATTTCGCAACTTTAGTTTACTAATATGTAAAATTAGTTTTAATTTAGAATGGCCCATTATCAAATGGGCAGGAACAGGGGGAGGAGCAAAAATACATATACAGTGGGGCAAAAAAAGTATTTAGTCAGCCACCAATTGTGCAAGTTCTCCCACTTAAAAAGATGAGAGGCCTGTAATTTTCATCATAGGTACACTTCAACTATGACAGACAAAATGAGAAAAAAAAGTCCAGAAAATCACATTGTAGGATTTTTAATGTATTTATTTGCAAATTATGGTGGAAAATAAGTATTTGGTCACCTACAAACAAGCAAGATTTCTGGCTCTCACAGACCTGTAACTTCTTCTTTCGTTACCTGTATTAATGGCACCTGTTTGAACTTGTTATCAGTATAAAAGACACCTGTCCACAACCTCAAACAGTCACACTCCAAACTCCACTATGGCCAAGACCAAAGAGCTGTCAAAGGACACCAGAAACAAAATTGTAGACCTGCACCAGGCTGGGAAGACTGAATCTGCAATAGGTAAGCAGCTTGGTTTGAAGAAATCAACTGTGGGAGCAATTATTAGGAAATGGAAGACATACAAGACCACTGATAATCTCCCTCGATCTGGGGCTCCACGCAAGATCTCACCCCGTGGGGTCAAAATGATCACAAGAACGGTGAGCAAAAATCCCAGAACCACACGGGGGGACCTAGTGAATGACCTGCAGAGAGCTGGGACCAAAGTAACAAAGCCTACCATCAGTAACAAACTACGCCYCCAGGGACTCAAATCCTGCAGTGCCAGACGTGTCCCCCTGCTCAAGCCAGTACATGTCCAGGCCCGTCTGAAGTTTGCTAGAGAGCATTTGGATGATCCAGAAGAAGATTGGGAGAATGTCATATGGTCAGATGAAACCAAAATATAACTTTTTGGTAAAAACTCAACTCGTCGTGTTTGGAGGACAAAGAATGCTGAGTTGCATCCAAAGAACACCATACCTACTGTGAAGCATGGGGGTGGAAACATCATGCTTTGGGGCTGTTTTTCTGCAAAGGGACCAGGACGACTGATCCGTGTAAAGGAAAGGGTATATAACAAAGTATTGAGATAAACTTTTGTTATTGACCAAATACTTATTTTCCACCATAATTTGCAAATAAATTCATAAAAAATCCTACAATGTGATTTTCTGGATATTTTTTTCTCATTTTGTCTGTCATAGTTGAAGTGTACCTATGATGAAAATTACAGGCCTCTCTCATCTTTTTAAGTGGGAGAACTTGCASAATTGGTGGCTGACTAAATACTTTTTTGCCCCACTGTAATCTGTATGCAGTGGCATAGTGAATGGTTCATTTTTTTCAATTATGCCAGGTAGGCTACGAATATTTCACTCCAAGCATCAACCACTGTGTCACGGCCGTTAAAAGAAGAGGACCAAGGTGCAGCGTGGTGAGCGTACATTTTCTTTTATTAATAAAAATGACGCCGAACAAAACAAACACTACAAAAACAAACCGTGAAGCTAAAGGCTATGTGCCCTAAACAAAGTCAACTTCCCACAAACACAGGTGGGAAAAGGGCAGCCTAAGTATGGTTCTCAATCAGAGACAACGATAGACAGCTGTCCCTGATTGAGAACCCTACCCGGCCAAAACATAGAACTACAAAACATAGAACATAGAACATAGAATACCCACCCCAACTCACGCCCTGACCAAACCAAAATAGAGACATAAAAAGGATCTCTAAGGTCAGGGCGTGACACACTGTTTGAGGTGCATGCAGCCTCTCCCTGTGCGACAGGTGATATTCCGCCCAAACTCTGTATGACATGGGCTCTCCAACCCTGTTCCTGCAGCTACTCAGTGCTTCATTTGGAAAATCAAGTGAAATATGTTCAGGAACATCAATAGTAACATGTTTTAAGCAACTAAACATATTTCCTTAAACTGTTGACAGCCCCTGTCTCTGCATGCTCCAGAAAGGAATTAAGGACAGAGAGGAGTATATGGAAACGCATGTTGGTGAGATATTCTGTAGCTAAAGGTGTGTGTCAGCCTATTCATTATAAAAATATAAAAATCCCAAAAAGTAGGTCATTCTAAATCAAATACACTATAATTGTAGGCTAATTCTGTAAGCCGTCCTGCACTACCAATGAACCAACAGCATCGCCTAAGCGTATACACTCTCTCCCAGACTCAAGGATAGAACGTTTGGAGTGTAGCATTAGTTAACCAGTCCATCCTGTATGCAGTCCATACAGTCCACACTCAAAGGCGGTTACTAGAATTTGTTTAATTTTGGAGAACAGGCTAGACCAATTATATACCAAAGACATCTTACATTAAAAAAAAAAAAACATTTATTCTTTGTCAAGATCGCCTAAGAGATCCACCTGACAAGTGTGACATATTAAGAAGCTGATTAAACAGAATGATCACACTTTCCGTATCCGATGTGAGCAACACCTTTAAACACGTCAACATTCACAAGGCCGCAGGGCCAGACATGCACGGACCAACTGGCAAGTGTCTTCACTGACATTTTCAACCTCTCCCTGGCCGAGTCTGTAATACCTACATGTTTCAAGCTGACCAACATAGTCCCTGTGCCCAAGAAAGCGGAGATAAACTGCCTAAATGATTATCGCCCGTAGCACTCACGTCGGTAGCCATGAAGTGCTTTGAAAAGCTGGTCAAGGCTCACATCAACTTCATCATCGCAGAAACCCTTGACCCACTCCAATTCGCATACCACCCCAACAGATCCACAGATGACGCAATCTCAATCGTGCTCCACACTGCCCTTTCACACCTGGAAAAAAGGAACACCTATGTGAGAATGCTGTTCCTTGACTACAGCTCAGCGTTCAACACCATAGTACCCACAAAGCTCATCACTAAGCTAAGGACCCTGGGACTCAACACCTCCGTTTGTAACTTGATCCTGAACTTCCTGACGGGCCGCCCCCGGGTGGTCAGAGTAGGCAACAACACATCTGCCACGCTGATCCTCAACACGGGGTGCGACGCTTAGTCCCCTCCTGTACTCCCTGTTCTCCTACAACTGCGTGGCCAAGCAAGACTCCAACACCATCATTAAGTTTGTTGAGGACACAACAGTTGTAGACCACTGTTCCCGAGTTGCGCCATGGTATAAGACACTGCATCTCAGTGCAACAGGTGTCACTGCAGTACCTGGTTCAATTCCAAGCTGCATCACATCCAGCCATGATTGGGAGTCCCATAGGGCTGTGCACAATTGGCCCAGCGTCGTCTGGGTTTGGCTGGGGTAGGCCGTCATTGTAAAGAAGAATTTGTTCTTAACTGACTTGCCTAGTTAAAATGTAATTAATTGTTGTGATCTACCCTGTAACGGCTGATTTCCTCCTCTTCGTCTGAAGAGGAGGGTAGGGATCGGACCAAAACGCAGCGTGTTGTGAAGACATGATGAATTTATTTAGACAAGACGAACACGTAACACACTTAAGAAATTACAAAACAAAAAACGACTTAAACCGACCTGAACATATGAACTTACATAAACACGAAGAACGCACGAACAGGTACAGACTAGCACGAACAGACTAGCACGAACGATACAGTCCCGTGTGGTAACAAACACAAACACGGAAGACAATCACCCACAACCAAACGGTGTGAACAGCCTACCTTAATATGGTTCTCAATCAGAGGAAACGTCAAACACCTGCCCCTAATTGAGAACCATATCAGGCAACACATTGAACCCAACATAGAAACACATAACATAGACTACCCACCCAGCTCACGCCCTGACCATACTAAACACATACAAAAACAACGGAAAACAGGTCAGGAACGTGACATACCCTTAGAAGCTTTTGTTATGTTTATTTATTTGTAGAAATTGCAAAAAAAAGGAGAGATACTCAAGCAGATAATAACATACACCATAAAAAACAACTATTATCTATACCATAAAAAATAAACCTGCCATAAAAATATACCATAAAAAATAACACTTTCTCTACTACTACTAACTTATACTATTACAACCATCACAACAACTACTATTGTATTTATTTATTATTTAACATTTAATTAACCAAGCAAGTCAATTTAGAAAACATTCGTATTGACAATGACGGCATATCAGGAGCCAAAAGGCATAAACATTGTTAAGCACAGACAACAGCATGAAGGACAAAATGGAAGATCATTTTTTTCTCCATATGCTCAAAAAGCTTGTTTTGCACAAATTTGTTTACGTTCCTGTTAATGAGAATTTCTCCTTTGCCAAGGTAATCCATCCACCTGATAGGTGTGGCATATCAAGAAGCTTATTAAACAGCATGATCCTCACACAGGTGCACCTTGTGCCGGGGACAATAAAATGCCACTCTAAAGTGTGCAGTTTTGTCACACAACACAAAGCCACAGATGTCTCAAGTTTTGAGGGAGTGTGCAATTGGCATGCTACAGCAGGAATGTCAATCAGACCTTAATTTCCCTACCATATGCCGCCTCCAACGTTGTTTTAGAGAATTTGGCAGTATGTCCGGCTTCACAACCGCAGACCACGTGTAACCACGCCAGCCCAGAACCTCCACACCCGGCTTCTTCACCTGCGGGATCGTCTGAGACCAGCCAAACTGTGGGTTTGCACATCCAAAGAATTTCTGCACAAACTGGAAGTTCATCTGTGTGCTCATGGTCCTCACCAGGGTCTTGACCTGATTGCAGTTCGGCATCGTGACTGAATTCAGTAGGCAAATGCTCACCTTCGATGGCCACTGGCACACTGGAGAAGTGTGCTCTTCACGGATGAATCCAGGTTGGGCAGATGGCAGATGGCAGAGCGTGTATGGTGTCGTGTGGGCAAGCGGTTTGGTGATGTCAGCATTGTGAACACAGTGCCCCATGGTGGCAATGGGGTTATGGTATGGGCAGGCATAAGCTATAGACATCAAACACAAATGCATTTTAACAATGGCAATTTGAATGCATAGAGAAACCATGATGAGATCCTAAGGCCCATTGTCGTGTCATACATCCACCGCCATCATCTCATGTTTCAGCATGATAATGCACGGCCTCATGTCGCAATGATCTATATACATTTCCTGGAAGGTGAAAATGTATCCGTTTTTCCATGGTCCTCATACTCACCAGACATGTCACCCATTAAGCATGTTTGGGATGCTCTGGATCGATGTGTACGACAGCATGTTCCAGTTCCCGCTAATATCAAGCAACTTTGCCCAGCCATTGAAGAGGGGTGGGACAACAGCCTGATCAACTCTATGCGAAGGAGATGTGTCGCGCTGCATGAGGCAAATGGTGGTTACACCAGATACTGTCTAGTTTTCTGATCCACGCCCCAACTTTTTCTTTAAGACATCTATGACCAACAGATGCATACTGTATTCCCAGTCATGTGGAATCCATAGATTAGGGCCAAATAGGTTTCTTTCAATTGACTGATTTCCTTATATGAACTGTAACTCAGTAAAATCTTTGCAATTGTTGCATGTTGCGTTCATATTTTTGTTCAGTGTATAAATTACGTTTCCGTAATCTAGCGTGGAAAGGATGGTAATCTGAATCAGGGTTAATTTAGAGGAGCAATTACGATACTGGAAACCAACTCTAGATTTAACCTTTAACTGCAAGCTTGGATATGTTCTAAAAGAAGGACAGTGTACTGTCTAGCCATACTCCCAAGGCTTGTATGAGGTGACTGCCTCAAACTCTAAACCCTTAGAGGTAGGGGGGCATTCTTCCTACCAAACTACATAACCTTGTTCTGAACACCTCCAAAACAAAGGTTAAGGGCAGAGAAAGCTTGCTGGACACTAAGAAAGATTTTTTGTAGAACATTCAACACAAAATCCAAGGAGGAGCTAGCTGAGTATAAGACTATCATTTGCATATAAGTGGATGAGAGAGCTTCCTACTGTCTGAGCTATGCTGTTGATGTAAATTAAGAAGATTGTGGGGCCTAAGATTAAGCCACCTTGGTGACAGGCAGGGGCTGGGACAACAGATGTTCTGACTTTATACATTGCACTCTTTGAGAGAGGTAGTTAGCAAACCAGGCCAAAGGCCACTCAGAGACACTCCTTAGTCAACCCACAAGAATAGAATGGTCTACCGTATTGAAAGCGTGGGCCAAGTCAATAAAGATAACAGCACAATATTGCTTAGAGTCAAGGGCAGTGCTGACATCATTTAGGACCTGGGTTGGAGTGACACATCCATAACCTGAGCGGAAATCAAGAAAGCCAGTGAGTTCATTATTAAAATGAGTTAAGGCTAGCTGTTCTAGCAGTGATTGATTCACTCACAAACGCTTGGATTGCTTTCGCTGTAAAGCATATTTTCAAAATCTGACACGATAGGTGGATTAACAACAAGCAAAGCTGTTTTTTGGTATCTTTCACTTGTGATTCGATGATTATAAATATTTTTTGTATTATTTTTGAATTTGGTGCGCTGCCAATTCAGCGGTTGTTTATGAAAATGATCCCGTAAAAGGGATCCGTGCAGCAAGAAGTTAAGGACTTGTAAGGAAGCATTTCACTGTAAGGTTGTTAAAAATATGATTTGATTTAATATAATATTGCAGTTTAGGCACAATTTAGATTGTGGCCTGTAGATGACAGCAGTGTGTGTGCAAAGTTTCAAATTGATCCAGTGAAGCATTGCAATATTGCACATTATTTTCAAACCCCTGCTCCTACATTTGAATATAAAAATGGCTTTCATCAAACAAAGCTATGCTACATTTTATCTCTGGGACCCTCAGGATGACAAATCAGAGCAAGATTGCTGAATGTAAGTACATTATTTACCTTCAGAGGTGAATGTATCAAACCAGTTGCTGTGATAAAAGTTTTTGTTGTTGTGCACTCTCCTCAAACAATAGCATGGTATGTTTTCACTGTAATAGCTACTGTAAATTGGACAGTGCAGTTATATTAACAAGAATGTAAACTTTCCGTCCATATAAGATATGTCTATGTCCAGGAATGTTTACTGTTACTTACAACGTCATTCTTGTCACATTAGCGCACGTTAGCATTCACCGTCCCAGTTTAGGGACACCAATGCCCTAGAGGTTTTAACCAACAATGCAGTTTTAAGAAAATACCTAAAAAAAAGTAAGAGATAAGAATAACAAATGATTAAAGAGCAGCAGTAAATAACAATACTGGGGCTATATACAGGGGGTACCGGTACAGAGTCAATGTTCGGGGGCACTGGTTTCGAGATAAATTAGTTAATATGTACATGTAGGTAGAGTTATTAAAGTGACATAGATAATAACAGAGAGTAGCAGCAGTGTTCCAGAGGGGAGGGGCAATGCAAATAGTCTGGGTAGCCATTTGATTAGCTGTTCAGGAGTCTTATGGCTTGGGGGTAGAAGCATTTAGGAGCCTATTTAGGAGCCTATTGGACCTAGACTTGGTGATCTGGTACCGCTTGCCGTGCGGTAGCAGAAAGAACAGTCTATGACTAGGGTGGCTGGAGTCTTTGACAATTTTTAGGGCCTTCCTCTGACACCGCCTGGTATAGAGGTCCTGAATGGCAGGAAGATTGGCCCCAGTGATGTATTGAGCCGGACACACTACCCTCTGTAGTGCCTTGCGGTCAGAGGCCGAGCAGTTGCCATACCAGGCAGTGATGCAACCTGTCAGGATACTCTCGATGGTGCAGCTGTAAAACCTTTTGAGGATCTGAGGACCCATGCCAAATCTTTTCAGCCTCCTGGGGGGAATAGGCTTTGTTGTGCCCTCTTCACGACTGCCTTGGTGTGCTTTGACCATGTTAGTTTGTTGGTGATGTGGACGACAAAGGAACCTGAAGTTCTCAACCTGCTCCATTACAGTCCAGTAGATGAGAATGGGGACGTGCTCGGTCCTCCTTTTCCTGTAGTCCACAATCATCTTCTTTGTCTTGATCACGTTGAGGGAGAGGTTGTTGCCCTTGCACCACATGGTCAGGTCTCTGACCTCCTCCCTACAGGCTGTCTCATCGTTGTTGGTGATCAGGCCTTCCACTGTGGTGTCATCAGCAAACTTAATGATGGTGTTAGAGTGAACAGGGAGTACAGGAGGGGACTGAGCACGCACCCCTGAGTGGCCCCCGTGTTGAGGATCAGCGTGGAGGATGTGTTGTTACCTACCTTTACCACCTGGGGGCGGCCCGTCAGGAAGTCCAGAATCCAGTTGCAGAGGGAGGTGTTTAGTCCCAGGGTCCTTAGCTTAGTGATGAGCTTTGAGGGCACTATTGTGTTGAACGCGGAGCTGTAGTCAATGAATAGCATTTTCACATATGTGCTCCTTTAGTCCAGATGTGAAAGGGCAGTGTGGAGTGCAATAGAGATTGCATCATCTGTGGATCTGTTGGTGCGGTATGCAAATTGGAGTGGTTATGGAGTTTCTGGGATAATGTTGATGTGAGCCATGACCAGCCTTTCAAATAATTTCATGGCTACAGACATGAGAGCTATGGGTCAGTGGTCATTTAGGCAGGTTACCTTAGTGTTCTTGAGTACAGGGACTATGGTGGTCTGAATGAAACATGTTGGTATTACAGACTCAGACAGGGAGAGGTTGAAAATGTCCGTGAAGACACTTGCCAGTTGGTCAGCGCGTGCTCGGAGTACATGTCCTGGTAATCCGTCTGGCCTTGAGGCCGTGTGAATGTTGACCTGTTTTAAAGGTCTTACTCACACCGGCTGCGGAGAGCGTGATCACACTGTCGTCCAGAACAGCTGATGCTCTCATGTATGTTTCAGTGTTACTTGCCTCAAAGCAAGCGTAGAAGTTATTAGCTCGTCTGGTAGGCTCGTGTCACTGGGCAGCTCTCGGCGGCTTCCCTTTGTAGTCTGGAAAAGTTTGCAGGCCCTGCCACATCCGACGAGCGTTGGAGCGGTGTAGTACTGTTCGATCTTAGTCCTGTATTGACTCTTTGCCTGTTTGATGGTTCGTTGGAGGGCATAACGGGATTTCTTCTAAGCTTCCGGGTTAGAGTCCCACTCCTTGAAAGTGGCAGCTCTACCCTTTAGCTCAGTGTGTATGTTGCCTGTAATCCATGGCTTCTGGTTGGGGTATGTACGTACAGACACTGTGGGGACAACGTCCTCGGTGCACTTATTGACAAAGCCTGTGACTGATGTGGTGTACTCCTCAATGCCATCGGAAAAATCCCAGAACATATTCCAGTCTGTGCTAGCAAAACAGTTCTGTAGTTTAGCATCTGCTTCATCTGACCACTTTTTATAGACCAAGTCACTGGTGCTTCCTGCTTTAATGTTTGCTTGTAAGCAGGAATCAGGAGGAATTATGGTCAGATTTGCCAAATGGAGGGTGAGGGAGAGCTTTGTACGTGTCTCTGTGTGTGGAGTAAAGGTGGTCTAGAATTATTTTATTTTTTAAAATGCTGATAGAAATTATGTAAAACTAATTCTAGGAGCGACGTCTTTGGATGAGCGTTTTCCTGTTTGCTTATGGCGGTATACAGCTCATTGAGTGTGGTTTTAGTGCCAGCCTCGGTCTGTGGTGGTATGTAGACAGCTATGAAAAATACAGATGATAACTATCTAGGTAGATAGCGTGGTCTACAGCTTATCATGAGATACTCTTGATTTCCTCAAGCGAGCAAAACCTCGAGACTTCCTTAGATATCGTGCACCAGCTGTTGTTTACATAAAAGCATAGGCCCCCGCCCCGTGTCTTACCAGAGGCTGCTGTTCTGTCCTGCCGATAGAGTGTTTAACCCGCCAGCTGTATGTTCTTAATGTCGTCGTTCAGCCACAACTCGGTGGAACATGAGATATCACAGTTTTTAATGTCCTGTTGGTAGGATAAACGTGCTTTCAGTTCGGCCCATTTATTTTCAAGCGAATGAATGTTAGCTAGCAGGACAGAAGGCAAGGGTATATTAGCCACTCACCGCCTGATCCTATATACCCATATAGGGTACTTTGAGGTTGTCTGTGGTACTTTGGGGTACCCGTGTGGGGTTGTTTGGGTAAGTTGGGGTTACTTTGGTGGACTTTGGTAGCTGTTCGGGTTGTTTGGTGTTGATTGGGGTGATTAGTAGGACCCCAATAAAGAACAGTGACAAGTCAGACATTGAAATATGTTTTATGTAAATCAAGGGAAGCTTCCAAAATAATTTTTCAAATTTCAGTAACATTAAATGCTTTAGCTAGATTTTTTTTACATCCACTGAGGTTTACAAGAGGACAGTCTGGTTAGCTGGTTTTCTCAGGAGTCCCTAAAACATTGAACAACACAAATTACAATTTATACAAATGTCAAATGCCCATATAACAAGCTAAATGTTAGCTAGTCATATAGCTTGTTATACAGAGATTTTTGTAAATTAACATTATGACAAAAAAATATGCAGCATTTTGTTTGTCTCCACTGTGGCAACGACGCACCACTTGCACTCTTCAACTTATGAATTTGTTTTGCGTCCACATGTCGCTCTCTACTTCTCTAGTGTGAAAGTGGATGAGTTCGTTTTTTAGGAGGACAAAAAGCTTAATAGTTTAAAAAGTATCAATGTTTTTAAAAAGTTGTAGACAAGCTCACTATTCCTGCCCAGTCTGCACATTTTAAAGTTTGAATGAGCTTAAATGGAGTATGAAAAAAATAGCATTCCAAATAATAATATGTTTTTTTTGCCTACGCTAGTCCCACTAGTCCCACTAATAAAGTAGTAGTTTTGCTGTCCCAATAATATATCTGAAATAATATACTTTATTTAATACTTTTTGAACTATAACCAGAGGCAGCCTCAAAGCTGCAGGACTGTTTTAAGAATACTGATTGGAAAATGTTCTAAGTTTCATCCACCCTGGACTCATCCATCAACACTGAGGAATATACATTGTCAGTCACAGGCTTCTATTAAATGTGTTGATGAGGTACCCACAATAACAATTCGAACATACCCCAACCAAAAACCCTGGATGAATGGAGATATCCGTACCATGCTGAGAGCCCATAATGCAATGTCATCAGAAGGAACTCACAACGAGTACAAGGCAAGCAGGTACAAGCTCCACATATCCATTAGGGACGCAAAAAGACAAAACAGACTGTTGCAAGGACTACAGACTAACACGGACTACAAAGGCAAATCCAGCTGTGTGGTGCCCACTGAAGCCTCCCTCCCAGACGAGCTTAAGACATTCTATGCTCATTTCGAGACAGACAATACCAAGCCATCCAGGACAACTCTCTCTGCACAGGATAACCAGGTGCTTTCGCTCTCAGAGGCTGGCGCAAGTAAAACTCGCAAAATAGTAAATATTCAAACCTGACAGGCCCGGGATGGCATCCCTGGCCATGTCTTCAGAGTGTGAGCTGACCAGCTGGCAGGCGTCTTCTCGGACATCTTCAACCTGTCCCAGTCCCAGGCTGCGGTCCCCACCTGCTTCACCACGATCGTCCCAGTGCCCAAGAAAAAGAAGTTGACATGCCCAAAATGACTATCGCCCTTGTCGCACTCACCCTGGTCATCGTGAAGTGCTTCGAGAGGCTGTTCATGGCCCACATAAAGGCCTGCATGACAGGCACATTGGACCCACTCCAATTTGCCTAGCGCTCCAACAGATTCACGGAAGATGCCATTTCCATCTCTATTCACACAGCTTTAACACATCTGGACTAGAGGAACACCTACAGTGTAAGTCAGAAGTTTACATACACTTAGGTTGGAGTCATTAAAACTTGTTTTTCAACCACTCCACAAATGTCTTGTTAACAAACTATAGTTTTAGCAAGTCGGTTAGGACATCTACTTTGTGCATGACACAAGTAATTTTTCCAACAATTGTTTACAGACAGATTATTTCACTTAATTCACTGTATCACAATTCCAGTGGGTCAGAAGTTTACATACACAAAGTTGACTGTGCCTTTAAACAGCTTGGAAAATTCCAGAAAATGATGTCATGGCTTTAGAAGCTTCTGATAGGCTAATTGACATCATTTGAGTCAATTGGAGGTGTACCTGTGGATGTATTTCAAGGCCTACCTTCAAACTCAGTGCCTCTTTGCTTGACATCATGAGAAAATCAAAAGAAATCAGCCAAGACCTCCACAAGTCGGGTTCATCCTTGGGAGCAATTTTCAAACGCCTGAAGGTACCATGTTCATCTGTACAAACAATAGTACGCAAGTATAAACACCTTGGGACCATGCAGCCATCATACCGCATAGGAAGGAGACGCGTTCTGTCTCTTAGAGATGAATGTACATTGGTGCGAAAAGTGCAAATCAATCCCAGAACAACAGCAAAGGACCTTGTGAAGATGCTGGAGGAAACAGGTACAAAGTATCTATAACCACAGTAAAACAAGTCCTATATCGACATAACCTGAAAGGCCGCTCAGCAAGGAAGAAGCCACTGCTCCAAAACTGCCATAAAAAAGCCAGACTACGGTTTGCAACTGCACATGGGGACAAAGATCGTACTTTTTGGAGAAATGTCCTCTGGTCTGATGAAACAAAAATATAACTGTTTGGCCATAATGACCATCGTTATGTTTGGAGGAAAAAGGGGGATGCTTGCAAGCTGAAGAACACCATCCCAACCGTGAAGCACGGGGCTGGCAGCATCATGTTGTGGGGTGCTTTGCTGCAGGAGGGACTGGTGCACTTCACAAACTAGATGGCATCATGAGGGAGGAAAAATATGTGGATATATTGAAGCAACATCTCAAGACATCTGTCAGGAAGTTAAAGCTTGGTTGCAAATGGGTCTTCCAAATGGACAATGACCCCAAGCATACTTCCAAAGTATGCAAAATGGCTTAAGGACAAAAAAGTCAAGTGTTTGGAGTGGCCATCACAAAGCCCTGACCTCAATCCTATTGAAAATGTGTGTGCAGAACTGAAAAAGTGTGTGCGAGCAAGGAGGCCTACAAACCTGACTCAGTTACACCAGCTCTGTCAGGAGGAATGGGCCAAAATTCACCCAACTTATTGTGGGAAGCTTGTGGAAGGCTGCTGAAACATTTTACCCAAGTTAAACAATTTAAAGGCAATGCTACCAAATTCTAATTTCAGTGTATTTAAACTTCTGACCCTCTGGGAATGTGATTAAAGAAATAAAAGCTGAAATAAATAATTCTCTCAACTGTTATTCTGACATTTCACATTCTTAAAATAAAGTGTTGATCCTAACTGACATAAAACAGGGAATTCTTACTAGGATTAAATGTCAGGAATTGTGAAAAACTAAGTTTAAATGTATTTGGCTAAGATGTATGTAAACTTCTGACTTCAGCTGTATGTGAGAATGCTGTTCATTGATTACAGTTCAGCATTCAACACTATTGAACCCTCCGAGCTCGACACCAAGCTGAAGACAATACCTTATTGCATATTGAATGCATATTGAGAGAAACCCCTTAGTGTCATGTCTTATCTGGAACAGCAAAGTGACTTCCCGGGCCCTGGAGAAGAATGGGTCTGAGCCATAAGAAATCACTTTAAGAATGCTTTTCATCAATCATGATAATTGTTTTGATAAGTCATTCGTCTCACTTTGGTTGCATGCCTCGTAGGTGCTTTCTCACCAATGAGAAACACACAAAATGAAACGTAACAAACATGAAACGTCCAGAGAGTGCAGTAACATTTCAGAGTTTTACACTCAGTGATGTGTACTATGTTAAAAGGTCAACCCCATTGTCATGCATGATGATTATACAACTATACAGCACAACCTCTTGACGAAAACATTTTCACAGAACACTTGTGATAGACTAATATTCCACAAAAACGCTTACCTTAAAAACCATACACCAGGTCCCCATTGTCTTTTAGACAGTCAGCAACTACCTGACCCTAATTTACCTGCTGTTTTCGAAACAAATCACTTCTTATTTTTAAAACAAAGATTTGCTTTCTGTTTTTTTATATTACACAACTCTGTGCTGAGGTCAGAGGAGCAGTGTATTGATGCAGTGGTTAGTGTTCCCTCCAGCAGTGACACAAAGCCCTGTCACTCTACAGAATGGTGATTAGATTTACCTTTTCTCTAATGGCCCCCTGTCCTCCATCCACCACCTGCCCTGGGGCCACACTAAAACAACACGAGGCTGCAATAGCCAGGACCTCAATCTACTCCATTGACGTACTGTATCTCCTTATCATTATATTTTCATACCGTAGCATGAGGGGACCTTATTTAAGCAACATGGTGTGGTTAGAACATGTGGTTTACTCATCTTGGTTGTGCATAACATGGGCCTAATCTCGGTTAACACGGAACTAAATCTCAGGTCATTTGGTCAGATTCTCAATTAAGTTTGTGTTCTGGGGGGAGACGTGTTGAAAGTAGATCCAAAAACTCAACACACTTCCAGCACTTTGGATGGGGTCATTGGCAAAGTTTCTTTTTACCAGGAGACTGTTGTGACATGTTCATTTAATTAAAATGATGTAGGAAGAGGGGTCCGTTAAGGTTGGGGGGTCCTTCCAGGGGCACACTAGAAAACTTAATTATGAAATTATGAAAAATATTTATAACATTCCACCCATGAGGTCACGAGTCATTTGCCTGCAGGAAAGACTACTGCTTTCCGATAAATGGTGTCGCCATAGTCATAGTCAAGAACTTTGGTTGAACATAGTTGAACGTACAATCTACTTCCTGCTGTTTAGGGAGAGGTATTATCTATTTACATAAAAGAAGCCTACTTAAATCTCAGCTTCTTAACTAGCTCATCCGTATGTTTTTAAACTTGGACGAGAAAACTTTCCGCATCAAATCCCCACCCCCAGTTTAAGCACCACCTTCGCCCAATCCTTCGATTATTATTATTATTATTGTGTGTTGTTCCACCCCAATGGTGGAACAAACTCCCTCACGACGCCAGGTCAGCGGAGTCAATAACCACCTTCCGGAGACACCTGAAACCCCACCTCTTTAAGGAATACCTAGGATAGGATAAAGTAATCCTTCTAACCCCCCCCCCCCCCCRCCCTTAAAAGAGTTAGATGCACTATTGTAAAGTGGTTGTTCCACTGGATATCATAAGGTGAATGCACCAATTTGTAAGTCGCTCTGGATAAGAGCGTCTGCTAAATGACTTAAATGTAAATGTAAATGTAAAAGCACACCATGTGATTATGTTGGGTCAGCGCCTAGCCACAGAAAACCATACAGGCATTTTCCAACCAAGGAGAGGTGTCACAAAAGTCAGAAATAGCGTTAGAATTAATCACTAACCTTTGATGATCTTCACCGGATGGCACTCCCAGGTCTCCATGTTAGACAATAAATGTTAGTTTTGTTCGATAAAGTTAATCTTTATGTCCAAATACCTCCTTTTTGTTTGTGCATTTAGTCCAGTAATCCAAATGCACAAAGTGTGCTCACAAAGTCCAGAACGAAAAGTCAAAAAAGTTCCATTATAGTTCGTGGAAACATGTCAAACAATGTATATAATCAATCTTTAGGATGTTTTTATCATACATCTTCAATAATATTCCAGCCGGACAATGCCTTTGTCATTAGAACGGAAAGGGAACGGAGCTCGCGCTCACGGCCGCGCACGATAAACAACTCAAGGCTTTCAACCTGACCACTGGTTGAAACAGCTCTTATTCGCTCCCCTTTCACAGTAGAAGCCTGAAACAACTTTTTAAAGACTGTTGACATCTAGTGGAAGCCTTAGGAAGTGCAATTTGACCCCATAGACACAGTATATTGGATAGGCAATCACTTAAAAAAAAACTACAAACCTCATATTTCCCACTTCCTGGTTGGATTTTTTCTCAGGTTTTTGCCTGCCATATGAGTTCTGTTATACTCATAGACATTATTTTAACAGTTTTGGAAACTTTAGAGTGTTTTCTTTCCAAATCTACTAATCATATTCTAGCGTCTGGGCCTGAGTAGCAGGCAGTTTACTCTGGGCACCTTATTCATCCAAGCTACTCAATACTGCCCCCCATTCCCAAAGGAGTTTTAAACTTTCAGTTTCAATTACTTAGTTAGCAAATGCAGCTGGATAGTTGAATTACTCAAACACCCGGTTCAAACAGAGGGATGCTATGTTAGCTAGCTGGCTATGACTATCCAACACAACACTGGAACTCTTCCAAGTCATGGTAAGCTTTTGGTTTTATTAATTGCAACCGGGGCCTGCCGGTCTAACTGCTAACTGACTATACACTGTAACGTTACTGCATTATTGTGTGTTTTTTTGCCTGGTCACATACAGCTGATGTGTTGTTCATTGAAGTCCATAAATGAAGGGAAAAGGTGAGAGGAGGAGAGTGCGCAGAGGCTATAATGAATTCAATGTGGCTGCTATGAAAGTGAACTGTGTTTATAAGTGACCCGGGGTGTATTCATTCCACCAATTCTGTTGAAAAACGTTTCTTAAACGGAAGCAAACAAAGCGGGGTAAAAATACCTGAATTTGTCCAATAGAAATTCTCGTTTGCAACTGTTGGACTAATGATTACACCCTAGATAAGCTAGATGCAGGCAAGAGTGTGCAAGGCGGTTTTGAATGTGTCACTGTCTGTCCATGTGTCACTGTCTGTCATCTCAAATTTTTCTCAAGACCTGTGTGCACCTACATTGTAAACTTTAATTCATAGGTTAGGTTTTAGCAACCTCATGATGGGTATAGGGAAAATGTGAGTATCATGTAGTAGCCTAAACCTATCGATGTTACATTGAACTGGGTGAATGGAATATGAATGACAGTCATCCAACAGGCTGCAATAGAAATAAGGCCATGCTCATGAAAAAAAAATTGTCCTCTCTCATCAGTAACAGCACTGACCACCACTGGCGTGATCACACAGTAGTCCTGAACAGCTGGTGCTCTCACGCATGCCTCAGTGTTGCTTGCCTTGAAGCGATCATAAAAAGGCATTTCGCCCATCTGGTAGGCTAGCGACACTGAGTAGCTCGCAGCTGGGTTTCCCTATGTAGTCCGTAATAGTTTGCAAGCCCTGCAACATCCGACTAGTGTCACGTGTAGTAAGAGGATTCAATCTTAGTCCTGTATTGATGCTTTGCCTGTTTGATGGTTCGTCTGAGGGCATAGCGGAATTTCTTATAAGCGTCCGGATTAGTGTCACGCTACTTGAAAGTGGCAGCTCTAGCCTTTAGCTCGGTGTGGATGTTAACTGTAATCCATGGCTTCTGGTTGGGATATGTGGGGACGACGTCGTCAATGCACGTATTGATGACGCCGGTGACTGAGGTGGTATACTCCTCGATGCCAGTGGATGAATCACGGAACGTATTCCAATCTGTGCTAGCAAAACAGTCCTCTAGCGTAGCATCCACGTCATCTGACCACTTCCGTATTGGTACTTCCTGCTTCAGTTTTTTCTTGTAAGCAGGAATAAGGAGGATATAATTATGTTCAGATTTGCCAAATGGAGGGCGACGGAGAGCTTTGTATACATCTCTGTGTGTGGATTAAAGGTGGTCTAGAGTTTTTTTCCCTTTGGTTGCACATGTGATGCACTGGTAGAAATTAGGTTAAAATAGATTTAAGTCCCAATTAAAGTCCCCAGCCACTAGGAGCACAGATTCTGGATGAGCATTTTCTTTTTTGCTTATGGCCTTATGCAGCTCATTGAGTGCGGTCTTAGTGCCAGCATCAGTTTGTTTTTTTATATATTTTTTATTTAACCTTAATTTATACAGGTTTTTCTCACTGAGATAACATCTCTTTTCCAAGAGAGACCTGGTCCAATAGCAGCAGGGGGAACAACGTTTCAGACAAAACAACTTACATACATTGTGGTGGTAAGTAGATGGCTACAAAAAATATAGGTGAAAACTCTCTTGGTAGATAGTGTGGTCTAGAGCTTATCATGAGGTACTCTACCTCAGGCAAGCAATACCTCGAGACTTCTTTAATAATAGAGACCAGCTGTTATTGACCAATAGACACACACCACCAGCCCTTGTCTTACTCGATGTAGCTGTTCTGTCCTGCTGATGCACGGAAAACCCAGCCAACTGTATATTATCTGTGTCGTCGTTCAGCCACGAATTGGTGAAATATAAGATATTTCCGTTTTTAATGTCCTGTTGGTTGGATAGTCTCGAACGGAGCTCATTCAGTTTATTCTCCAGTGATTGGACGTTGGCCAATAGAGGCGGGTTACCCACTCGCCGACAAATTCTCACAATGCACCCCGATCTCCGCCCCCTGTACCTCCGTCTTTTATTCATGCGGATGACGGGGATTTGGGCCTGGTCTCGGAGAAACAGTATATCCTCAGCGTCGGACTCATTAAAGAAAAAAACGTTGTCCAGTTCGAGGTGAAAAATCGCGGTTCTAATATCCAGAAGCTCTTTTCGGTCATAAGAGATGGTAGCAGCAACATTTTGTACCAAATATGTTACAAACAAATGTTACAAACAATGCGAAAAAATACACAAAATAGCACAGTTGGTTAGGAGCTCGTTAAACGGCAGCCATCCCACTACTGAGTTCCAGACTGCCTCTTAAGGAACGTCAGAAGAACTGTTCGTCAGGAGCTTCATGAAATCTGTTTTCAAGGGGCAAGCAGTCGCACACAAGCCTAAGATCACCATGAACATTGCCAAACGTTGGCCGGAGTGGTGGAAACGTGTTCTCTGGAGTGATAAATCACGCAGTACGACGGACAAATCTGGGTTTGGCAGATGCCAGGAGAACGCTACCTGCCCAAATGCATAGTGCCAACTGTAAAGTGGTCTTTCATGGTTCAGGCTAGGCCCCTTAGTTCCAATGACTTTCTAGATTATTCTGTGCTTCCAACTTTGTGGCAACAGTTTGAGGAAGGCCCTTTCCTGTTTCAGCATGACAATGCCCCTGAGAACAAAGCGAGGTCCATACAGAAATGGTTTGTCGAGATCGGTGTGGAACAACTTGACTGTCCTGCACAGAGCCTTGGCCTAAACCCCAACGAACACTCTTGGGATTAATTCAAACGCCGACTGCGAGCCAGGTCTATATATATACAGTACCAGTCAAAGGTTTGGACACAACTACTCAACTACTTTTCTTTATTTTGACTATTTCCTACATTGTAGAATAATAGTGAAGACATCAAAACTATGAAATACTGTAACACATATAGAGTCATGAAGTAACCAAAAAATTGTTAAACAAATCCAAATATATTTATGATTCTTCAAAGTAGCCACCCTTTGCCTTGATGACAGCATTGCACACTCTTGGCATTCTCTAAACCAGCACCTGGAATGCTTTTCCAACAGAAATGAAGGAGTTCCCACATATGCTGAGCACTTCTTGGCTGCTTTTCCTTCACTCTGCGGTCCAACTCATCCCAATCCATCTCAATTGGGTTGAGGTTGGGTGATTGTGGAGGCCAGGTCATCTGATGGACCACTCCATCACTCTCCTTCTTGGTCAAATAGCAGTGTGGAGGTGTGTTGGGTTATTGTCCTGTTGAAAAACAAATGATAGTCCCACTAAGTGCAAACCAGATGGGATGGCGTATCGCTGCATAATGCTGTGGTAGCCATGCTGGTTAAGTGTGCCTTGAATACTAAATAAATCACAGACAGTGTCACCAGCAAAGCACTCCCAGACCATCACACATCCTCCTCCATGCTTCACAGTGGGAACCACACATGCAGAGATCATCCATTCACCTACTCTGTGTCTCACAAAGACACACGGTTGGAACCAAAAATGTTAAATTTAACTAATCAGACCAACGGACAGATTTCCACCGGTCTAATGTCCATTGCTCGTGTTTCTTGGTCTGTGTAAGTCTCTTCCTCTTATTGGTGTCCTTTAGTAGTAGCTTCTTTGCAGCAATTCAACCATGAAGGCCTGATTCACGCAGTCTCCTCTGAACGTTTGATGTTGAGATGTCTGTTACTTGAACTCTATGAAGCATTTATTTGGGCTGCAATCTGGTGTGCCGTTAACTCTAATGAACTTATCCTCTGCATCAGAGGTAACTCTTGGTCTTCCATTCCTGTGGCGGTCCTCATGAGAGCCAGTTTCATCATAGTGCTTGATGGTTTTTGCGACTGCACTTGAAGAAACTTTCAAAGTTCTTGAAATGTTCCGGATTGACTGACCTTCATGTCTTAAAATAATGATGGACTGTCATTTCTCTTTGCTTATTTGAGCGGTCCTTGCCATAATATGGACAAGGTCTTTTAGCAAATAGGGCTACACCTACCTTGTCACAACAAAACTGATTGGCTCAAACGCATTAGAAATTCCACAAATTAACTTTTAACTGTCACGCCCTGACCTTAGTTATCTATGTTTTCTTTATTATTTTGGTTAGGTCAGGGTGTGACTAGGGTGGGTATGCTAGTTTTGTCTTATCTAGGGTTTTTGTATATCTAGGTTTTTTTGTAAGTCTAGGTATATATATGTCTATGGTGGCCTGATATGGTTCCCAGTCAGAGGCAGCTGTTTATCGTTGTCTCTGATTGGGGACCATATTTAGGTAGCCATTTTCCCTTGGGTATTTGTGGGTTCTGATCTATGTTTAGTTGCCTGTCTGCACTATCCATATTAGCTTCACGGTTCGTTTTGTTATTTTGTTACTTTTGTTCAGTGTTCGTTCTTTAATAAAGAAGAATCTACGCTTACCACGCTGCGCCTTGGTCTCCTCCCTACGACGGCTGTGACATTAACAAGGCACACCTCTTAATTGAAATGCATTCCAGGTGACTACCTCATGAAGCTGGTTGAGAGAATGTGCAAAGCTGTCATCAAGGCAAAGGGTGGCTACTTTGAAGAATCTCAAATATGTAATATAAAATATAAAAAACACTATTTTGGTTACTACATGATTCCATATGTGTTATTTCATAGTTTTGATGTCTTCGCTGTTATTCTACAATGTAGAAAATAGTAAAAATAAAGAAAAACCCTGGAATGAATAGGTGTGTTCAAACTTTTGACTGGTACTGTATACTGAACAAAAATATAATTCAATCTTGGTTTCATTAGACCAGAGAATCTCATGGTCAAATCAAATCAAATCAAATCAAATGTTATTTGTCACATACACATGGTTAGCAGATGTTAATGCGAGTCTAGCGAAATGTTTGTGCTTCTAGTTCCGACAATGCAGTAATAACCAACGAGTAATCTAACCTAACAATTCCACAACTACTACCTTATACACACAAGTGTAAAGGGATAAAGCATATGTGCATAAAGATATATGAATGAGTGATGGTACAGAACGGCATAGGCAAGATGCAGTAGATGGTATCGAGTACAGTATATACATATGAGATGAGTAATGTAGGGTATATAAACATAAAGTGGCATAGTTTAAAGTGGCTAGTGATACATGTATTACATAAAGTTGGCAAGATGCAGTAAATGATATAGTGTACAGTATATACATATACATATGAGATGAGTAATGTAGGGTATGTAAACATTATATTAAGTGGCATTGTTTAAAGTGGCTAGTGATAAATTTTTACATCAATTTCCATCAATTTCCATTATTAAAGTGGCTGGAGTTGAGTCAGTATGTTGGCAGCAGCCACTCAATGTTAGTGGTGGCTGTTTAACAGTCTGATGGCCTTGAGATAGAAGCTGTTTTTCAGTCTCTCGGTCCCTGCTTTGATGAACCTGTACTGACCTCGCCTTCTGGATGATAGCGGGGTGAACAGGCAGTGGCTCGGGTGGTTGTTGTCCTTGATGATCTCTATGGCCTTCCTGTGACATCGGGTGGTGTAGGTGTCKTGGAGGGCAGGTAGTTTGCCCCCGGGTCTGAGAGTCCTTTAGGTGCATTTTGGCAAACTCCAAGCGGGCTGTCATGTGCCTTTACTGAGGAGTGGCTGCCATCTGGCCACTCTACCATAAAGGCCTGATTGGTGGAGGGCTGCAGAGATGGTTGTCCTTCTGGAAGGTTCACCCATCTCTACAGAGGTACTGATTCAGGTGTGGCCAATTAGTGGACGCGGCCAAAACACTTGAAAACCCTTAACAAGATAGAGGACAGAGAGACTTTTGTTGATGCTGAAAACTAAACGTATATGTTTTTAAATCATATTATTAGAACCTTCTTTGAACATTACTAAGGATTTTTTGGGGGGTTTATGGAAAGTTTTCTTAATGTTCTGAAAACAGGACTTTACATTGAACCTTGAAGAAACCTGCAGAAAACTTAATGCTGAAGTATTAGAATTCCCACAGAACAAGGTTGTTTCTTTACGGTCTCTGAATGATTTGAGAATATTTCTTTAAATAGAACCATGAAGAAACCTGTAGGAGACTTTATGGGAAGGTTATTTGCAAAATAACCATTGGACAAACATGCTCTCACCAAGCTCTAAGAAACATATGGTTCTCAGAACATTATGTGCTAGCTGGGTGCTATGGATTATATTTCGATGGCAGCAATGCAAGAAACTGTTCTATATTTGGTGCATGTGCTGCCCATGCTCATCAGTGTTCAGACAGGAGTAGTCACATAATTTTGTACACGTTATTTCAATGTATCAGGAGGTGCTGCAGAACCTTCAACACCCCTACTTCCCGCAGCTATGATTGGAAATCAATACACATTGTCTTGCTACATTAGGAGGCCAAAACGAAACCACACGAACATGGCTTTTAAAATGCCACTTGCTCTGTTACATAATAATGAAGGCAAATATGGGAGCATGTGTCGGATGCTGTGTTGTTCGATAAAGAGAACGGGATGCTTGACGTCAGGAAGGACAAACAAATCCTCCTCTCTCCCCAATAAATAAGACAGGCAAGTTCTTCCGCGTGGGGGAAAAAAGACACCAGGCGCACCAAGCAAAGTCAACGCAGTGCAGGGAGCATCAATAAAAGACGCTCAGATACACAGACACTCACATTACACACGCATACAAAGACACTATCTTACACACTCCAGAATCTGATCATGCCGATTTCAAGCAGCTCTTCTTCCTCAACGAAGAGTATGCGCAGGGCAGCGTCCGAGCTCGAGAGGTCTGATTCTGTTACGGTAAGGAGTAACGTTCTTATTACCATTCCATTTAGCCCTATCATACTCAACTTTTGAGTAGAAATGGTCAGAACTATTGTTATAAGTGTCACTTGCTAATATTCTTTAGACTTTTTCTATGTTGCCTCAATGCGCGCAGAGAGCCTGGCTCATTGGAGAGTGCACTATTATGTAGGAGCGGTTGGGTAAATGGTAACTTTTTATAGGAAAATACCTTATTGTGGTTTAGCAGCTCGGCTTTTAAATCACTAAGACTAAGCTATGCGTCAGGTTTACTTAGACTGCATTGGAGTTCTTATGCGTTTTTTGGAGATGTAAAATGCTTCCATCGAGGTAAGCAAGGCTCTCCAGTCTTCAATTACTATGGGCTGTGTCTTGTGCGCTGTCGGTGGTCGAGATAAATATGTTCGAGTTTAAATATGTTCACAGACATAACAGTAAAGCTGTTTTAAATCCAATATGTTGCTCTTTTTTTGGGGCGCAGTCTCCAAGATTCATTGGGAGACGACAAAGTTTGATCGAGGATGCGCGGAAGGAACGAGAGGCAGCGGCAGCCGCGGCAGAGGTGGCTGAAGCGACTGAGCAGATCGTGTTTGAGGAAGAGGATGGAAAAGCTCTGCTCAATCTCTTCTTCACGCTGAGAAGTTCCAAGACACCAGCACTGTCACGCTCTCTCAAGGTGTTCGAGGTAAGTACAAACGATGAGCTATGCCGTTTTCTGTATTAAAGAG
Organism: Salvelinus sp. IW2-2015; assembly: GCF_002910315.2. Taxonomy (NCBI): domain Eukaryota; kingdom Metazoa; phylum Chordata; class Actinopteri; order Salmoniformes; family Salmonidae; genus Salvelinus; species Salvelinus sp. IW2-2015. The sequence goes on along the minus strand of NC_036842.1, from coordinate 42,835,690 downwards.
CCTAGATGGGATTTGTGATAATTCAAAAAAGGATTTAAAATGAAACGTTTAACTTTGAAAATTAACACATTTTAAAAATTAACAAATCGAATTGAACCTAATAGTCTATCAAATAACACAAACCAACACTTCTTTTTGTTCAAATGGAGAGTGGAATACATATTTTGCACAATTTATATTTTGTATGAATATACGAGAAAATAGGAGATATTCAAGAAGGCAATTAATTCGGAGTTGTTAAAGTGTGAGAAAATGTTGTAGCCTAAGCCTATTAGTGCTTGCTCTCAGCTCTTCTTGTTGATTTTTCCAGGCGACAAGGCAACATCATCACTGTGTCTATTATGTCATTATGGTTCAGGAGAGGCAACTAGGTAAATTCGAATGTTATGGCAAATTATGCAGAGCAGATTTTTGGAGCCTTGACAGAAAGGTGTCAAGGATTATGCCTAAATAGATTTCCTAAATGGGAATGTTTCAATGACGATATTGTTTTCGTGGTGTAGCCTATGCTATCAACAACAACTTGTTTTAAAGTATAGTCATTTCTTATCAAGGGAAAATAAAATATCCCTGAACTGTCCACATTTTAAAATGTGTAGGCTAATCTAATCAAACCAATCCCCACCTGGCAAAAACGAGTTAATTTCAACGTCATTTCAACCCCCCCCCCAAAAAAAAAATCAGTGATGATATTGAATCAACGTGGAAAACTGATTTGATTTGCCAAAAGTCTTCAAGGTCAAGGAATTTCGTCATTTTTTCACCCAACTTTTAACGTAAATCCAATGACAGGGTAACATTTTTCGTTGATTTCACGTTGAATTCACGTTAGTTGACAACACAACCAAATGTAAAACAAAACTTGATGTTGAACTGATGTCAATGCCCAGTGGGTCATGATTGCGTTAAAGTATAATCTAGTTTTAATTCAATTGTAGTCTCATCAAGTTATATAAAATGACATAAATTATTTTGACATTTAAGATGCAATCTTTGTAGGAAATTTCATCCTATATTACCAGCCTTGCGATTTTTAATGTCCCTGATAGGTCGCTATTTCATTGGGTGTGTATGTAGAGAACCTAGAGGAAGCTGTCTGGTATCACATAACAGCATGAGATCAAGTGTTGCAAGCATGTAATCTCCCTTTCTGCCTTGATCAGACCGTCAGTGTCGTTGCGTTTTGGTGCACAAGAAGTACATTCATTTGCAATTGAACGCTGCACACATATAGACAAAATGTTGGATTACATAATGAAAATGAAAAAAAATTATAATAATCTGCAGTATTGATGCATCTACACTGTGGGTCTGATAGGTCTGATAGAGGCGTTAGTTGCCCTGCGTTTGTGAAGAAACCCTGCACTGACGTGATAGCTCATTTCTGCAGTCGAATGACCAGAAGCGCCCACATGGGTGGAACTTTATTCATATTTTTCATAATTAATAAAACTTTTTTAACTACGAAAATCCAGTGTTTCTATGTCAAACGGTTTTGTTATATTCCAGTCTTCTATGATGTATATAAAGTGTAATATTGGGATGCAAACTCAAAATGGAATACATTTCAGCTCTATATCTGACATGGTACAGGTGTTTTCTTTTTTTTAAAGCCCATAACCATGTGTGTGAGGTGTATACTTTTGTTTCAAAGTTGATTCGTTTACAACTACCACGAAACACTGATTTAGCCCACTGCAGTAAAAGGTTGCTCTGCCCATTGGTTGCAATTGACCCGTGCAGTTTACCGGAGGAAATGTGTTCAGACCTTTGGTTAGACCTAGCACCCATCCCTCCCTTCCTCTCTCCTTCACTCCAACCCTTCTTATTCCATCACAAAGGTTTGTTCTCAATTGTAGGAAAATCTCCTCACTTCCTTTCCTTCACTGCAAGAACAAACCAGATGAAAACCAGTCTAATGATGAGATTCCACCATAAAATAATGTTCTCGAGTCTTTTCTAGGCAGTGCTGATGAAGGGTTGGAGACTAGGAAAAATTTTAGCAAATGAGAAAGAGCCTAAGAGAAGTATGTTGAGCCTGACAGACATTTGAAGTATTTTCTATTGCAGATGCAGTGGTGGTGTAAATCTTAGTAAAAATACTTTAAAGTACGAGTTTGGGGTTTTGGGGGGTATCTGTACTTTACTATTTATCTTTTTTTTTTTTACAACTTTCTACTTCACTACATTCCTAAAGAAAATAAAATACTTTTGACTTCATACATTTTCCCCTGGCACCCAAAAGTACTTGTTACATTTTGAATGCTTAGCGGGACAGGAAAAGGGTCCAATTCACACACTTATCAAGACAACATCCCTGGTCATCCCTACTTCCTCTGATCTGGCGGACTCACTAAACACATGTTGTTGTTTTTTTATAAATGTCTGAGTGTGGGAGTGTGCCTCTGGCTATCAGTTAAAAAAAAAAATGAAAATGGTGCCGTCTGGTTTGCTTAACATAAGGAATTTTAAATGATTTATACTTTTTTCTGTTGATACTTAAGTATATTTTAGCAATTACATTTATTTTCAATACTTAAGTATATTTAAAACCAAGTAGTTTTAGACTTTTACTTAAGTAGAATTTTACTGGGTGAATTTTACTTGAGTAATTTTCTATCAAGAAATCTTTACTTTTACTCGAGTATGACAGTCAGGTACTTTTTCTACCATTGTGCAGATGAAGGGGAGTAAACGAGGAAAGGATAGACGTTTGAGCCAATGAGAAGAGCCTAAGAGATATATATATATATATGTTGTGCCTGATAGACGTTTGAAGCTAAGATCCACCACCTGGAAACACGGCCGTGCAGGAAGCCCCGGGACAACCTGGAGGGGCTGGAGTACTTTGTCCGCTGCGAGGTGCACCTGTCTGACGTCAGCACCCTCATCAGCTCCATCCGGAGGATAGCGGAGGACGTCAAAACCACCAAAGAAGTCAAATGTGAGAACATTCAATATTTCTGCATAGTGCACTTCATTAAAACTGTACTCGTCTCACGAGCGCAGGTGAGGACCCATAATGCTGTGAAACTCGAGGCTTTAAAAAAAACATCTATCAAGTGTCGGATCATCTAATATTGTATCGCCGATGTATGACCCAAATGTAACCTAGCCGAACCATCTTTACACTCACAAAATCTCAAAAAGTATAGTTGAATGATCCTGTTGAATCTGAAGACTTGACTGGCTGGTCACCTCCTTAGATATAGTCCACCTTTGCATTGCATTTAGTTATACTGTAGCTGCTGTTGAGTTGACCAAAGCTATTAATCTACGATAGATGGCAGGCTTTGTCCAAACATTTGTGTGCATTACGTGTTTTGCAGTGACAAGAATTAAAGATAAAACATGGAAATGGGCGCATGTTTGTTAAAAAATGAAACATCTTTACGGTCTTTTTTTCAGTTCACTGGTTCCCAAAGAAAATCTCAGAGCTGGACAGATGTCACCACCTTATCACAAAATTTGATCCAGATTTAGACCAAGAACACCCAGTGAGTGAATGAATGGAAACAATCACTCAGGCTGCTTATGTAGAGAGAGAGAGAGAGAGAGAGAGAGAGAGAGAGAGAGAGAGAGAGAGAGAGAGAGAGAGAGAGAGAGAGAGAGAGAGAGAGAGAGAGAGAGAGAGAGAGAGAGAGAGAGAGAGAGAGAGAGAGAGAGAGAGAGAGAGAGAGAGAGAGAGAGAGAGAGAGAGAGAGAGAATCATTGTTACATTGCTATTACACTGTTATTACATAATTACATAAGTCGTTGAGCCTACATCAGATAATAATCCTATTACATTGCTATAACTGTCACACCCTGACCATAGTTTGCTTTGTATGTTTTATGTTTTGGTTGGTCAGAGTGTGATCTGTGTGGGCATGCTATGTTGTATGTCTGGTTTGTCTATTTCTATGTTTGGCCTGATATGGTTCTCAATCAGAGGCAGGTGTTAGTCATTGTCTCTGATTGGGAACCACATTTAGGTAGCCTGTATTGTATTGTGGGTTGTGGGTTAGTTTGTCAAGTGTTCTTCATTTTCGTCATCATTAAATAGATGAATGTATTCAAACCACGCTGCGCTTTGGTCCTCCTCTCTTCAACGTTACGACGATCGTGACAATAACACTGCCATATTTCTAATAACAGTATAATGACTCTAGATAAAATGTGAAACTATAGATATTGGGTCTCTACTCATGTTTTGTGTGACGGTTTTGTACAGGGATTCACAGATCCCGTCTATAGGCAGAGGAGGAAGATGATTGGAGACATTGCCTTCAGATATAAACAGTAAGTCAGAAATAATTATACCTTAACTCATTACAACATTTATTCATAAACATAAGCCCTAAGAAATTATATTTCTCATTTCACGAATAAATATATATATATATATATTTCAATATACTGCTATGTAGCAGACCTGGGCAGAAAATAATGTAGTTGTATTTTGTAGTTTATTTGAAAATACAGTACAAACTGGAGGTAGTCGGGTATAGATTATATAATTTTAACAAAAAGGCAACTATTTTCTTTGATATTCAAATACAGGTATCAGATAAACAAACAGTATTTGGAATACCTCTCAGAAAAACAAATAATATTTTAAGGTACTTGAATATGCAGTGCATTCGGAAAGTATTCAGACCCCTTGACTTATTCCATATTTTGTTAGGTTACGTCCTTATTCTAAAATTGATTAATTGTTTTTTTCCCTTCAAACTACACACAATACCCCACAATGACAAAGGAAAAACAGGTTTAGACATTTTTGCTAATTTATTAAAAATAGAAATATCACATATACATAAGTATTCAGACCCTTTCGTCAGTACTTTGTTGAAGCACCTTTAGCAGCGATTACAGCCTCAAGTCTTCTTGGGTATGATGCTACAAGCTTGACACACCTGTATTTGGGGAGTTTCTCCCATTCTTCTCTGCAGATCCTCTCAAGCTCTGTCAAGTTGGATGGGGAGCGTTGCTGCACAGCAATTTTCAGGTCTCTCCAGAGTTGTTTGATCGGGTTCAAGTCTGGGCTCTGGCTGGGTCACTCAAGGACATTAGGAGACTTGTCTCGAAGCCACTCCTGCATTGTTTTCTTGGCTGTGTGCTTAGGGTCGTTGTCCTGTTGGAAGGTGAACCTTCACCCCAGTCTGAGGTCCTCAGCTCTCTGGAGCAGGTTTTCATCAAGGATCTCTCTGTACTTTGCTCTGTTCATCTTTGCCTCGATCCTGACTAGTTTCCCAGTCCCTGCCGCTGAAAAACACCCCCACAGTATGATGCTGCCACCAACGTGCTTCACCTTAAGGATGGTGACAGGTTTCCTCCAGACGTGACGCTTGGCATTCAGGCCAAAGAGTTCAATCTTGGTTTCATCAGATCAGAGAAGCCTAACCCTGACCCGAACCCTTTCTCATGGTCTGAGAGTCTTTAGGTGCCTTTTGGAAAACTCCAAGCGGGCTGTCATGTGCCTTTTACTGAGGAGTGGCTTCCGCCTGGCTACTCTACCATAAAGGCCTGATTGGTGGAGAGCTGCAGAGATGATTGTCCTTCTGGAAGGTTCTCTCATCTCTACAGAGGAACTCTAGAGCTCTGCCAGAGTGATCATCGGGTTCTTGGTCACCTCCCTGACAAAAGGCCCATCTCCCCCCATTGCTCAGCTTGGCCGGGCAGTCAGCTCTAGGAAGAGTCTTGGTGGTTCCAAACGTATTCCATTTAAGAATGATGGAGGCCACTGTGTTCTCGGGGATCTTCAATGCTGCAGTCATTTTTTGTACCCTTCCCAGATCTGTGCCTCGACACAATCCTATCTCGGAGCTATACGGACAATTCCTTCGAATTCATGGCTTGGTTTTTGCTCTGACATGCACTGTCAACTGTGGGTCCTTATATAGACAGGTGTGTGCCTTTCCAAATCATGTCCAATCAATTGAATTTACCAAAGGTGGTCTCCAATTATGTTGTAGAAACATCTCAACGATGATCAATGAAAACAGGATGCAACTGAGCTCAATTTCGAGTCTCATAGCAAATGGTCTGAAAACGTATGTAAATAAGTTATTTAACATTTTTATTTTTAATAAATTAGCAAACATTTTTATAAACCTGTTTTTGCTTTGTCATTATGGGGTATTATGTGTATAGTAACAGTGGAACCGAACAATTTTTTTGAAGGGTTCTGTTCAGAACGAAACGATTGGAAAATAATTTAGGTTCCAACCCCTCCATAAGATTGTGTAAATTGCTTTATAATTGCATAATAATGGAGTTATAACATGTGGAATAAGGAGCAGTTACTATTCCTGTAGAGTACTGTATTGCTCATTGCTATGCAATTAAAATGGAATTACCAAAGTGTTACGTAACATGTTAATAAAATGTTGCTCAAAGTTATTACAGTTTTTTTACACAGGCGCCAGAACAGTTTGTTAAGCGTTACTGAGAATGCTAACAGTAACAAAATATGCCTATTAAGGCATAAGGAAACTAAAAATCAGGGCGGCAGGTAGCCTAGTGGTTAGAGGGTTGGACTAGGAACTGAAAGGTTGCAAGATCAAATCCCTGAGCTGACAAGGAAAAAATCTGTCATTGGCTGTCATTGGAAATAAGAATTTGTTCTTAACTGAACTGCCTAGTTAAATAAAGGTAAAAAAAAAATAGAAAATACTGCCTTCTTGAATCATTTACAGCCAAGGTAGGTTGAAAATCATTTTAGTTTGTATTCTGAGTAAACAATCCCTTTAAAGACGGTATAGTGTGTGTTTGAAACACGAACATTTACCCTCAGATGGAGAAAGTTCAAGTTGTTTTTGCTAAGCCTCCAACTTGCTGTTTACAAATGGCTTTGAATTACTCTGCAGTATTTCCAGGTATCATAAAATCTTTTTACCTTTTCAGTGGCATACAGTAGTTGAGCGTCACAACTTGCTTATACTTATCTGTACACAATATAATTGGTTAGGGCCTACCGAGTGGCGCAGCCGTCTAATGCAATGCAGTGCTTGAGGCGTCACTACAGACCCGGGTTCGATCCAAGGCTGTGTCACAACCGGCCATGACAGGGAATCCCATAGGGCGGGTCACAATTGTCCCAGCGCCGTCTAGGTTAGGAGAGTTTGGCCGGGGGTGTTTTATTTGTCTCATCGCACTCTAGCGACTCCTTGTGTATGCTGAGCACTTGTTGGCTGCTTTTCCTTCACTCTGGGGTCCAACGCATCCAAAACCATCTCAATTGGGTTGAGGTCAATTGATTGTGGAGGCCAGGTCACCTTATGCAGCACTCTCCTTCTTGGTCAATAGCCCTGACACAGCCTGGAGGTGTGTTGGATCATTGTCCTGTTGAAAAACAAATGATAGTCACACTAAGTGCAAACCAGATGGGATGGTGTATCACTGCAGAATGCTGTGGTAGCCATGCACGTTAAGTATGCCTTGAATTTATCAAAGATCACTGACAGTGTCACCAGCAAAGCACCCCCACACCATCACACCACCTTCTCCATGCTTCACGGTGGGAACCACACATGCAGAGATCATCTGTTCACCTTTTCTGCGTCTCACAAAGACACAGCGGTTGGTGGAACCAAAAATCTCAAATTTGAACTCATCAGACCGTGCTTCTACACCTGCATTGCTTGCTGTTTGGGATTTTAGGCTGGGTTTCTGTACAGCACTTCGAGATATTAGCTGATGTACGAAGGGCTATATAAAATAAACTTGATTTGATTTGATGATCAGACCAAAGGACAGATTTCCACCGGTCTAAGGTCCATTTCTCGTGTTTCTTGGCCCAAGCAAACCTCTTCTTATTATTGGTGTCCTTTAGTAGTGGTTTCTTTGCAGCAATTTGACCATGAAGTCCTGATTCACACAGTCTCCTCTGAACAGTTGATGTGTATGTTACTTGAACTCAGTGAAGCATTTATTTGGGCTGCAATTTCTGAGGCTGGTAACTCTAATGAAATTATCCTCTGCAGCAGAGGTAATTCTGGGTTTTCCTTTCCTGTGGCGGTCCTCATGAGAAGCAGTTTCATCATAGCGCTTGATGGTTTTTGCGACTGCACTTGAAGAAATGTTGGCACATCGGCATTGACTGTCCATGTCTTAAAGTAATGATGGACTGTCATTTTCTCTTTGCTTATTTGAGCTGTTCTTGCCATAATATGGACCTGGTATTTTACCAAAAAGGGCTATCTTTTGTATACCATCCCTATCTTGTCACAACACAACTGACTGGCTACAACACATTCCGAAGGAAAGAAATTCCACAAATGAACTTTTAACAAAGGCACACCTGTTAATTGAAATGCATTCCAGGTGACTACCTCATGAAGCTGGTTGAGAGAATGCCAAGAGTGCAAAAAAGCTCTGAAGAAGGCTGTGAGGTTGATACGTAAAAGCGTATTAAAGAGCAGTGATACTATCAAGAGCAGTGTGCGGGTTTCTTCTTGTTTCTCATTTTATTCAACTGTTACCATGCACTAGCAAAAAAGATAGCTCAGATATGCCTTTTGAATTAAGAATTTCAAATATAACACTTTTTTGGTTACTACATGATTCCATATGTGTTATTTCATAGTTTTGATGTCTTCACTAAAAACCCTTGAATGAGTAGGTGTGTCCAAACTTTTGACTGGTACTGTATATATAAATAGTTAGACTTTATGGCAACGGACATTCAGGAGAATGGACATTTACAAAATGTTCAGAAATAAATGTTTTGTGTATATCAAACATGACTGTCCTATAGATTGGAATAGTTTATTAGATTTGGTGTGCTCTATTCATTATATTTCTATCTTAACATGCAGTTCCAGATACAGCACTGCCATAATCTTTTTAAAGTAGTTACTTTCTGAGATTTTTATTCAAATTGTTTTAAAAAGTAGTATTTTTTTCGGATCTGTATTCAAAGTAGTGGTGGTCACCTCAAAAGTAAATATTTATTTCCCCGGAAAAATAGTTACTTTCCACAAAGAATAGTTAAAACTATAGTTATTCTAGGTCTGCCATGTAGTAATACAAATACAAAGAGTCATGAAACTTTCACAGTACATGGAGACGACTGTCTACTTAAAATGTCATGTAAAAATCATCAAAAAAGTGGATACAAGTTTTATCCAGGAATAGGAAGCTACAATGGTGTATATCTGATAATTTCATTCTTCTCTTTGTCAGAGGGGAGCCCATCCCCAGAGTAGAATACACAGAGGAGGAGATCGGTACATGGTGAGTGGCACTAGCCTGATATTCTCTGGTAAAATCAGTGATAAGTATTCAAACCTTTAGGTACATACAAGTGTCTTATATCGTTTGAAAGCTGAAATGCTTGTTAATCTAACTGCACTGTCCGATTTACAGTAGCCATTACAGCGAAAGCATGCCATGCGATTGTTTGAGGACGGCGCCCCACATCAAAATATTTTTCCACCGGCACAGGTTTCATAAATAGGAATTGCATCCTGGGAGCTAGAATTCAGTATGCCCCTATACTTTCCATTGTAAGAGAATGGGCTCTCAAAAAAAACATTCTGGTTGGTTTTTCTTTGGATTTTCTCCTACCATATCTATTGTGTTATAGTCTCCTACATTATTTTATAATTTCTATAAACTTTAAAGTGTTTTCTTTCCAATGGTACCAATTATATGTATATCCTGGCTTCAGGGCCTGAGCAACAGGCAGTTTACTTTGGGCACGTTAGTCAGGCGGAAATTGAGAAAAAAGGGGTCTAGCCCTAACTAAGATAGTGTTAGACCATTGAACTAAAGCTTCAGCAGTAGCTTTTGTAACTACAATGACTCTTCACATCTCAATACTTATCGTGCAAGGGTTGTTTATTGTATGCTTTCTGTTATGCTTCAGCCCTCTGTTTACGTGTCCATTTGCACAAAGACGTGTTTATTTCGTACTATTTATGATTTTGTGATTTTGACTCAGAGTGGTAAAGGTTATTTAATGGTTATTTTCCTGATTTGCCACGGATGGAGGGTGCTATCAAGCAATCTAGAGTAAAAGCTTTTGATCGTTTATGTGCAAATGTCACCGATTAAAGTCAATTGCCCAGATATCATGTCAGTCTAAAATGTCAGTTCATTGTTTGACTCACTCCACCAAACGGAAATATTGTGTTTGAACAATATAAAAACATTTTCAAAAAAGCGTGCAGGTCCCTTGACCGAACTTCTCCGAAGTGACTGTCAGCCATCTGGTACACGACTTGTTCTGCATCCCAAATGACAACCTATTCCCATATAGTGCACTACTTTTGACCAGAGTCCTATGGTTTCCAGTTCAAAATCAGTGCACTATATAGGGAAAAGGGTGCCATTTGGGACGTAGACTTGCTCATGGATAACCCGATTATAAGAGAGTAAACAGTTTTGTTTTGGAGAGATTTATAGTTTACCTAGAGGACAATATGCTGACATAACTCAATCAAAGAGAGGCCACACATTCAGCTCACCATTCTGGAAATGAGTTATACAGAAGTTCTCTATTTTTTAATGGATATATTTGGACTTCTATAACATTTCTGTCTTGAAAATGCCTAGAAATCAATCCTTTTCCCATGACGCCTCACAGTTGTGTTTTAAGATTTCTACATTTTCATGCAATTTTATCTACAACATTATATTTGTTTCCATCATATGTGTTCATCTTCTGGTGTGTGTGTATCCATGTGTGTGTCCGTACGTGCATGCATGTCTGTGTGTTCTCCCACGTGTGTGTGTGTTGGATAGGAGAGAGGTTTACTCCACCCTGAGGGACCTGTACACCACCCATGCCTGCAGTGAGCACCTGGACGCCTTCCGCCTGCTGGAGAGACATTGTGGATACAGCCCTGAAAACATCCCCCAGTTGGAGGACGTGTCACGCTTCCTCAGAGGTACTCATACATGCCGCCTATAGCAGCCATTGTCATTGAGCTTCTCACAAGACGCATGCGTCTCTCTGCAATTTCATTGGCAACTCCAGCAATAATCTGAATGAATGTGCTGTGAAAATTGTTTTCCTCCTCAGTCAGCTGAATGCGCCGCTTAGTTCATAGAACCCTGGTTACGTTAGTAACCTTTGCTATTAGCGGCTGGGACAAACGGAACAGTAACAGCGGTTTCTAGTGCTTTTAGCGCATCCTGAAAACAAAATATTCCTACAAATTGGGCTCTAGTTTTTGACCAGATTCCTGAAAGCTAAGATTCTCAGGAATGTGTTTGTGTCTTCTGTTTCTATCTATCTATCACACAAGTTGTGCAGGACTCAGTAGAAGAGACAGAGAAGAATCTGTTCAGAATGACTGGGGGAAATTAATTGATTCTTCACAAAAGATCATACACAAAGATTGCTTGATAATCATCATCAACTTTTTCTTTTTGAGATAATGGCAATAAGGCCAGATTCAAAAGATTCATACAATGATTTTAACACATTTGTTACTAATACTGCAACTTGAATGAAAGCTTGATGGTCCATGTTAATAGTATCTTAAATATCATGTATGAATTCATTTGATATAATGTATGAATCAATTTCACTTCATGACCCCCCCCCCNAGCTCCCTCAGAAATATTAGTGTCTACCACTGGCCTATAGCATGTTCAATACAGCCCACTCCTGATTGAACATTAGATACATGTAAGTGCAAAGAAGTGGATATTCAACCTGCGTAGGGGTCGAAAATGGTAAAGGTTAGGGTTAAGGTTGGGTTTAGAGACAAAGGTTACGTACTGCAGTCATACATTTTCTGTCGGCTGAATATACACTACCTAAGTTCCACCTCTTGGTAGATGCGTAGTCATTAGTACCCAATTGTCATTGTCACTGTCTCCCTGCTTTTTCTATTTTTTCTTTCTCTGTCTCGCTCTCACTCACTCACTCTCACACACAGAGCGTACAGGGTTCCAGCTGCGTCCCGTGGCAGGTCTCCTCTCTGCCAGAGACTTTTTAGCCAGTCTGGCCTTCCGCGTGTTCCAGTGTACCCAGTATATACGCCACGCCTCTTCTCCCATGCACTCCCCTGAACCGTGAGTACTACTGTTTCACCATGGCCATATTCAGTATGCAAACATTGTAGAAAGTTGCAGATAGAGATGTCATGAATAGAGCTGTTGTGATTCCTAATTCTACATGCTATATTTCTATCTTAACATTGCACAACATCCTAGTTCTCCATACCTGGGTTAAAAGATAGCTGATCTGCATTTTTCTACATTGTACTGGATACAGTGCAACCTTTGTTAGGTAGTCTGCTGTCAGGTTTCGACTGTGGTACAGCAAAGACAAATAAACCTGTGCTCATGGTTCTCACAGGGGAAGTGAAATGATAGGCTATAATGACTTTGCTCAAGATCATGCATGCCGCAAATGACATGCGACTAACTATAATGTAACAAATTAAAAACGTTGACGTTCTGTAGTTGGACGGGATCTAACAGTTTTTCATGAAAGTGTTCCAAACAGAAGTTCTGCTGATCAAAGTTACTAAATCACATGTGTTTAAATGACTGGTTAAATAGCTCACAGTGTAGTGAGCCAAGCTCCTGATAATTTTCGTAGATTGCGGCAAGGGTTTGAATCCCAGATCAGATTATTCAATTTTTTTTATGTACAATTACATTTGTGTTATTGTGTTGCAAAGGGAAGTGCAACACCTTGATAATGAACAATAATAATACATTTAATGAGGCATCTTTCTTCAGCCCTGTAGACACACTGTTAATAATCATGTTTATTACATATATTGCACAGACGTGTACATTTAACTGTACAACCTTGTACATACATTATTAAAATGATCTACAAACATCACATATGCATTATTTGACTCGAGGATCAGCAGGAGATCGTTTTTCTAATTCGAGTCGCGTAGGGGACTTGAACCCACACAAAACGTTTTGGAGCATACCCCCTTGCAATTCTCCTTTGACCTCTCATCAACGAGCTGTTTTTGCCCAAAGGACTGCCACTGACTGGATGTTTTCTGTTTGTCGCACCATTGTCAGTAAACCCTAGACACTGTCGTGCGTGAAAAGCCCAGGTGGCCGGCCGTTTCTGAGATACTGAAACCGGAACACCTGGCACTGACGATCATACCACACTCAATGTTGCTTAGGTCACTCGTTTTGCCCATTCTAATGTTCAATCGAACAGTCTCTGAATACCTCGATGCCTGTCTTCCTGCTTTATATAGCAAGCCACGGCCACGTGACTCATTTTCGTGAATGGGGTGCTTTACCTAATAAACTGTGTATCTCAATTTTTTGGGGAGGTTTCTTTAAATAAGCTTTTCTGTACAATTAAAGGTCAGATGCACTGCATTTCAAACAGTCAGCAATAATCTAATGAATTCAGGGCTTGTGAAATTAGTCCTAGGCTAAATATAAGCCTTCCACAACCATAAGACCCAATAATAATGTCATTATTTCATCAAAATAGTTGAACCTGCTTTTTTGCAATACTGCCCTACTAAGCAAAAAGGCAGTAACTGCTCATAGCGTGGAATTGAGAAAAATTGCTTTTATTTACCTTGGTTTCACAGTAACTTTATGCAGTTACTGCTAACATGACCCCCATTTTCTCTAAAACACAATACAATAGAGGCAGGATACTTGTCCAAATGATTAAGCATGTATTTAATGTGGCAGAAAGTTAGAGCATAACCTGTAAACCCATGTTATCCTTAGGGAGAAACTCGGATGTGTCAAACTACATGAACCTGCGAGCGCAGCTAGAATAACTCTGTGGCTTATCCACCCCAACCTCTCCCCGACGACCCCATCGAAACGGTGTGTTTCTATGTGACCCAGAGGCCACAATATGTCAAAAGCATGTTGAAATCACTAATTGTCAGGCTTCATTCTGGGCCTACTTTTTGCACAGTCGCTGCGGTCAGACCAAGCGAGCTACCGGCAAGTGGGGCACCTCGTTAAACTCGGCACATCCCAGAGACTACGGTGAGGCCATTTGCCAACCCTTTCAGTGTGTGATTTCAGCCTGTCCATTTGGTGATGGTTCATCACTGTTTAAACTTATTGGAAATAGACAATAAGTCAGCCATAAAGTCAGCCATCCATCAGTCAATAAGATATCATACTGACACCAAACTGATACATACTGTCACCAAACCCACTTTGTCCAACTCGTTTAGAAGCCAAATATCACATATTTTAGAGCCGGCCCAAAATTCACACAGCGCCTTCTGTTTAAACCATAAAAAAAAACATAAAACACGTAGTTACGTTCTAGCTGTGGTTCCAGTTCAGACATTATGTGTAGGCCTAGCTGAGGCAACCCCGAATCCTGAGTTTTGGCTCGATAGGTCATTCGGAGCCCGAGCAGAGACCTTAATTAGTGCTTGTAGGGTCCGTCTCTATGGGCCGAGGCGGTTTCAATGCACCTAGTCTTGTGATTCTGGGACTTTTCTAAATGTTGTCATTTTCACGACGTTAAAAATGTATTGAAGATATTGCAAATGGACGAGGCTGTTTCGCGGTCTGAGAACCTTCTAGAGCCACATAACTCACCGTGCGCTACCGACTTAAGCCCTAGAACAGGTTTATAAAGTATCAGAGCTCTAGTTCTGACTGTTCTTTGATGGTGCGAACACAGGCTCTGTGTGTCTGTAAGCCCCACAGTGTGTCACTCCATGTTGGCGGATTCACCTTAACACACCTCACTCCATGTTGACGGATTCGCCTTAACACACCTCAACTGGATCTATAAAAAAAAAAAAAAAAAACATTTGTTTTAGCATCATGAAATGGGCGTTGTACGATTTCTCGTAAACTACAATAGATAAATGGCTGGTTTTATTTTTCCTTACAGCGTAGGTTCATGTACTTTGACGTGAAGCGGTCAAATTACTGCTGTATTACCATTTTTGACCTTTAATCCCACAAAATGTGGATTAACTTCTTACGGCGAAAATCCCGCTAAAGGGATCGATTTGACAACAGCCAGTGAAAGTGCAGGGCGCCAAATCCAAACAACAGAAAGCTCATCATTAAAATTCCTCAAACATACAAGTATTTTACACCATTTTAAAGATAAACTTCTTGTTAATCCCACCACAGTGTCCGATTTCAAAAAGGCTTTACGACGAAAGCATACCATGTGATTATGTTAGGTCAGCACCTAGTCACAGAAAAACACAGCCATTTTTCCAGCCAAAGACAGGAGTCACAAAAAGCAGAAATAGAGATAAAATTAATCAACCTTTGATAATCTTCATCAGATGACACTCATAGGACTTCATGTTACACAATACATGTATGTTTTGTTAGATAAAGTTCATATTTATATCCAAAAATCTCAGTTTACATTGACGCGTTATGTTCTTATGTTCTTATGTTTTGCTTCCAAAACATCCAGTGATTTTGCAGAGAGCCACATCACTTTACAGAAATACTCATCATAAATGTTGATGAAAATACAAGTATTATACATGGAATTAAAGATATACTTCTCCTCCTCCTGTGTCAGATTTCAAAAAAAGCTTTACGGAAAAAGCACACCATGCAATAATCTGAGTACAGCGGTCAGAGACCAAAACAAGCCATCCAGATACCCGCCATGTTGTGGAGTCAACAGAAGTCAGAAATAGCATTATAAATATTCACTTACCTTTGATGATCTTCATCGGAATGCACTCCAAGGAATCCCAGTTCCACAATAAATGTTTGTTTTGTTCGATAAAGTCCATCATTTATGTCCAAATACCTCCTTTTTGTTTGTGCGTTTAGTTCACAAATCCAAATTCACAAGGCGCAAGCACTTAGTTCAGACGACAGTTCCATTACAGTTCGTAGAAACATGTCAAACGATGTATAGAATCAATCTTTAGGATGTTTTTATCATAAATCTTCAATAATATTCCAACCGGACAATTCCTTTGTCTTGAGAAAGGAAAAGGAACAGAGCTCGTGCTCACGGCTGCGCGCGAGACTTATCTCATGGCATTCTGACAGACACCTGACTCAAACAGCTCTTATTCTCTCCCCCTTCACAGTAGAAGCCTGAAACAAGGTTCTAAAGACTGTTGACATCTAGTGGAAGCCTTAGGAAGTGCAATCGGACCAAGTTTTACACTGTATATTGGATAGGCAAAGACTTGAAAACCTACAAACCTCAGATTTCCCAGTTCCTGGTTGGATTTTTCTCAGGTTTTTGCCTGCCATATGAGTTATGTTATACTCACAGACATCATTCAAACAGTTTTAGAGTGTTTTCTATCCAAATCTACTAATAATATGCATATCTTAGCTTCTGGGCCTGAGTAGCAGGCAGTTTACTCTGGGCACCTTATTCATCCAAGCTACTCAATATTTCCCCCAGCCATAAGAAGTTGTGAGCGTTGTGGCCTCGATGCCAACTTATTTCAGGGCTAAAAGTACATTTGGCCACCCCTATGCTCACTGAGTTTCGTCTTTGAAGTCTGTTCCATTTACAAGAAACGGCCATGTCCATTTGATTATGAAATGTCTATTTGCCATATACAGTCAGTCGCCATCTGGTGGAATTTTCCAGTACAGCATTACATTAAAAAAAATTATAATAATATGTATATCTCGGAAACCGAGTGTCCTGGTCACTTTATTTTTTTACTTCCCGGAGACCAGGCCTTAGGGTGCGACCTGAGGCCGTCTGTCTATTGTAATAGCACCTGTGGACGTCTAGTTAGGGGCCGTCCATTTTCCCTATGAAAATCCTCATCAATCGTAAGGGAGCTGCCACATGCGTCCCTTATGTGGGGTTAGAGTTAGATAGGGCAGAAAACTGATCTGACTTTCAAGTCTGTCTATGACAATACCATTTTGTAAAACAAATACCAAAACCATTCTTAATGCAAATTCACTAATAATGACTAACTTCTTGTAGGCATTATAGAAAATTAACCCAGGTCTCATCAACAATCTCTCAAGTACAAGCCCACGTGCTAGTGAGCAGCCAGCTATTCTTTTTATTTCAAGTTTATCCAACGTGTATCTATTTGCTAGCTAACAAGGCAGAACAGTTGAATTGTTATGAACACACCCTTCTGTCCGTCTCCAACTGTTTGAACAGCATTTGTTCATGTTGAAATCGAGTGGCCTGCCTTATTTCTCAGAATGAGAATGTGTTGCCAATTCCTTATATAATTGTGTTTTATGCTTATTGCACATTTATAAAACACAGACTAGACAGCTAGTACGACAGTCTTTGGATAGAATCCTGCTAGTGGTATGTAGTACTGAGCATACATTTTCCAGAATCAATGTTCATTGATACTACTGTTTTAGTAGTGTCTGCTCTGCGTGCAATTTGAGGACTTGAGACAAAGAAAGGGGATTGTTAGAAAAGTTCTCCTCTATTACAGTAAAATAATATCTCAATGTGTTCAGGTGTCCATAATATGGACACCGAAACACATTATGAATAATTTGGTTAGACCTTCTGTTGGACCAAACCTCAAATATGAATAGCGAGTCGAAACCGCTTGTCAGTGGGGGGGGTCCTCCTACAATTTCCTGCAATTCTGCAATTCTATGACTTATTATGCATATCTTACAAGGTATTTTGAAAGATTTCAAATAGTATTTCAACTCAGGTCTGCAGTCCAAACAGCTCTCTGTCCCTGTATCATGTATTTCTCTCTTTCCATACCTCTCTCTTCCTTATCTGCACCTTCTTAGATAGAGACAGCATCATGCACTTTCTGTATGATAACTGTAGGAAATATGTACTGGGCATCTTACTCTCACTCTCACTCTCTGTCTCCATCTCCTGT
Source organism: Salvelinus sp. IW2-2015 (assembly GCF_002910315.2). NCBI lineage: Eukaryota > Metazoa > Chordata > Actinopteri > Salmoniformes > Salmonidae > Salvelinus > Salvelinus sp. IW2-2015. The sequence goes on along the minus strand of NC_036842.1, from coordinate 42,817,937 downwards.
GTGACTGTGTGCATTTAGCATTTCATCATCTCATTATTTTTGTGATGTTGCCTTAGGGACTGTGTGCACGAGCTCCTGGGCCACGTCCCCATTCTGGCTGACCGGGTGTTCGCCCAGTTTTCTCAGGTGACAAATTCTGTGGCTTTATTGGCTTTATTGATTCTGATGTATTGATTCTGAAGATGGACATTTTTAACCCAGTAACATTTAGAAAAGGAGCCGTTCTAAAATGAAAGAGAGTTGGGCCTCTGGTCTGCACCTTGACTTGAGCTGTCTACCCATCAGCCTCTTGTCTGCCTTGTATACATACCATGAACCAAAGATGATACTCTGCCATGCTTTACTAACAGAGATCACATGTGTCTTGTAGAACATCGGTCTTGCTTCACTGGGGGCTTCAGAAGAAGATATTGAGAAACTGTCAACGGTACGTTTTGTTGTTGCAACATGGCTTGGATTATTCATGATTCCTTATTTGCTTCCTACCACACATGCAAAACATATGAAGTGTGAAGCTGTGGAAACATGACTAATTTAGAATGCATGTCGTGTGTGTGTGTGTGTGTGTGTGTGTGTGTGTGTGTGTGTGTGTGTGTGTGTGTGTGTGGTTGTGTGGTGTGTGTGTGGTGTGTGTGTGTGTGTGTGTCTCTCAGCTCTACTGGTTCACGGTGGAGTTTGGTCTGTGTAAACAGGGTGGCATTGTGAAAGCCTACGGGGCAGGACTCCTCTCCTCATATGGAGAGCTAGTGGTGAGTACATGGAGTATTCTCTTTCTCTCTCCATTCTAAAATCATACCATATCTTAAAACCTCTACGGGATCGTGACCACCCCCACGGGACAGTTGAGATAATGTGCGCTAATGTGATTAGCATGACGTTGTAAGGAACAAGAACATTTCCCAGGACATAGACATATCTGATATGGGCAGAAAGTTTAAATTATTGTTAATCTAACTGCACTGTCCAATTTACAGTAGCCAGTACAGTGAAAGAATACCATGCTATTGTTTGAGGAGAGTGCACAGTTATGAACTTGAAAATGTATCAATAAATCAATTAGGCACATTTGGGCAGACTTGATACAACATTTTGAACAGAAATACAATGGTTCATTGTACCAGTCTAAAACTTTGCACATACACTGCTGCCATCGGGTGGCCTAAATCTAAACTGTGTCTAAACTGGAATAATACATTGTGGCCTTTCTCTTGCTTTTCAAAGATCTTTTACCAGATCTAATGTGTTATATTTTCCTACATTAATTTCACATTTCCACAAACTTCAAAGTGTTTCCTTTCAAATGGTATCAAGAATATGCATATCCTTGCTTCAGGTTCTGAGCAGTTAGCAGTTAGATTTGGGTATGTCATTTTAGGCGGAAAAAAAAGGTCAGATCCTTAAGAGGTTCATCTTAGAGATAGGCCACCGTATAAACAATATAATGGAACAGAATAAACCTCCCCTAACCACATTTTCCATTAAATGTTGAATTACAGTAATATCCAGACATCCAGACATTAACCACCCGTCCCCGTCCCCCTTCTCTCCCGCTCTCGCTCTCTCTCTCTCACTCTCCCCCTGTCTTGCCCAGCATGCTCTGTCAGATGAGCCAGAGAGGAGGGAGTTTGACCCAGAGGCTGCTGCCATTCAGCCCTACCAAGACCAGAACTACCAGTCTGTATACTTTGTCTCTGAGAGCTTCACAGATGCCAAAGAGAAACTCAGGTAACGAACCAGACACACATAGGCCGTGTCAGAATACCAATACTTGTAGGCTAAATAGTAGGCTTTTTTGGTATGCAAAAATATACATTTAGAAAATGTAGTATGCCAGGATGTCATACTCATTTTGGCTTTTCATGAAGTAGAATTCCCTGCACAGTATTGAGGAAGCGCGATTGCGCATTAGATGATGCCTTCTCAGTATGGATGAGTGGAATGTTGATATTTGTTGTTTGCTGAATACATTTTTATTAAACAGTACATGCAAAATAGTATGTAGTACTATAAGTACACCAGTGGAGGCTGGTGGGAGGAGCTATAGGAGGACAGGCTCATTGTAAAGGCTGGAAATAAATGAATGGAATTGAGTCGAACATGTGGTTTCCATATGTTTGATGTGTTTGATACCTTCCATTAATTCCATTCCAGCCATTACAATGAGCCTGTCCTCCTATAGCTCCTCCCACCAGCCTCCACTGAAGTACACAGCATGTAGTTTTAGTAAGTAGTAGGCAAGACAGATTTCAGACACGGCCATTGACACACGAATGCATACACACACAAGCGCACACGTTTAAGCCGTATAGTCCGGTCTCACACTAGTTTTATTATTTTACCAACTAACATCAGTTTTTGCTTTCAAACCTGATCTACCTGCTAGCTTCTAGAAGGCCAGCATCCCGGAGTCGTCTCTTCACTGTTGACGTTGAGACTGGTGTTTTGCGTGTACTATTTAATGAAGCTGCCAGTTGAGGACTTGTGAGGCGTCTGTTTCTCAAACTAGACACTAATGTACTAATGTACTTGTCCTCTTGCTCAGTTGTGCACCAGGGCCACCCACTCCTCTTTCTATTCTGGTTAGAGCCAGTTTGTGCTGTTCTGTGATGGGAGTAGTGCACAGTGTTGTACGAGATCTTCAGTTTCTTGGCAATTTCTCGCATGGAATGGCCTTCATTTATCAGAACAAGAATAGACTGACGAGTTTCAGAAGAAAGGTCTTTGTTTCCGGCCATTTTGTGCCTGTAATTGAACCCACAAATGCTGTGTAACGAATGTCTAGTTCTTCCTCCTCCTCGGACGAGGAGAGGAGAGAAGGATCGGAGGACCAAAATGCCAGCGGGAGTGATATATACGTAATAAGAAGTTTGAAAATACAGACGAAAACCAAAACACATTCAACAAACTCACAAATAAGAAAACGACGTAGACGAAGACCTGAACATGGAACTTACATAAAGACACGAAGAACTCACGAAACAGGAAACAGACTACATTTCAAACACGAAACCTACGAATCTAATACCCCTGAGAGACAATTCACCGTCTAAAACGAATGTGGTGACAACATAATCGACTAGGACACGGAATGCGACGATATCATACCACAACACCAATCATGATGAACAGCCAACCTTTATATGGTTCTCAATAGAGAAATGAAATGAGAGATCAATCAACCTGGTCCTGAATGAAACCAATAAGCTAATTACAAGTGACCTAAAAATAGAAAACAACCAAAACATAGAATGCCCACCCAACTCCACCCGCTCAACTGACACAACTAACATCACAATATAAAAATACAGAAAACAGGTCAGGAACGTGACATGCTGATGCCCAGATACCAAAACTACTCTAAAGCCAGTTTTATGCTTCTTTAAATCAGGACAACAGTTTTCAGCTGTGCTAACATAATGCAAAAGGGTTTTCTAATGATCAATTAGCTTTTAAAATGCTAAACTTGGATTAGCTAAACAACGTTCCATTGGAAACACAGGATGATGTGTGCTATGATGGGCCTCTGTACGCCTATGAGATCTTCCATTACAAATCAGCTGTTCCAGCTCAATAGTCATTTACAACATTAACAATGTCTATACTGTATTTAGATCAATTTATGTATTGTAATGGGCAAAAAAATTGCTTTCTTCAAAACAAGGACATTTGTAAGTGACCCCAAATATTTTTTGCTTCTCTTATTTGCCATGTATTTGGTGTTATTCGGTGGTTCTGATGGTCTAATAAGCAGGTAAGACCAAATGTAATACTTTAATAATAAAAAAAATACATATTTTTTATACCTACAGTCCTAAAATTCTAAATCAGCTAAATGTCCATGATTACTAACTTAAAACAATTCCAATATGTTTGGTAGTCGATATCGCCCTCTAGAGCTTAGACTGTAGATGAATAACGTAGATTTGCAGTGCAATGCAAATCATTTCTGTGATTCAATGCATATTGAATTAAACTTCATTGTTTCTTGTAGTTGCCATCTGAAACTAAGAAGAAGAGAAGGCTGCATGACAAATAAGAAATGTTGTCATTGAACTTAGCATTGCCAGAGAGACGAGACAGACAGACAGACAGACAGACAGTACGAGACATGACAAGGAGCAGTAAAACAGACAGAACAGACAGACAGACAGACAGACAGACAGACAGACAGACAGACAGACAGACAGACAGACAGACAGACATTGACCAATCAATAGATATTAGACTTTCTATACATTTTATATTTGCCTTGTGTTTTTCCGGACAGATCGTATGTGGCCGGAATTAAGAGGCCGTTTTCTGTGCGGTTTGACCCCTACACCTACAGCATAGAGGTCCTGGACAATCCCCTGAAGATCCGAGGAGGCCTGGAGTCTGTCAAGGACGAGCTGAAGATGCTCACAGATGCCCTCAACGTGCTCGCATGATGTACAACAACACCGCTACTGCTGCTGGTCCCACTCTGTGCCATTTTGACGTGTGACATGGACCATTGTTCTCTTGTGCTTTATGAGTTGCTTTATGTGGCTGGCTAAGTGGCGACCGTGAAACCTCTCGCTGGACTTGTTTGGTTTATTTGATCTGGTGATGTCTCTAAGATATGTTGTGCAGGTGGGTGGGCATTATCCATTGGTACCCATGCTTACTGAAGTCAGGATTCAATCTGATCGCGCATTGTAGACAATGAGGCTTTTAAAGGCACTTTTCCTCCATTGGTGGAGACTGCGTTCATCTCAAATGTTGTACACACTCCCCTCCGTATTTATTTGGACAGTGAAGCTAAAACTTTTAATTTGACTCTATACTTCAGGATTTTGGATTTGAGATCGAATGTTTTATGAGGCAACAACACAGAATGTCACCTTTTATTTGAGGGTATGTTCATACATATTTGTTTTACCGTTTAGAAATGAAAGCACTATATGTATCTAGTCGGCCCATTTGAAGGTGTCATAAGTATGCGGACAAATTCACTTATAGTGTATTAAAGTAGTCAAACATTTAGTATTTGGTCCCATTTTCCTAACATGCAATGTTCCTAGCATGTGACTCTACAAACTTGTTGGATGCATTTGCAGTTTGTTTTGGTTGTGTTTCGGATTACGTTGTGCCCAAAAGGAACTGAATGGTGAATAATATATTGTGTCATTTTGGAGTCACTTTTATTGTAAATAAGAATATAATATTTTTCTGAACACTTCTAAATGAATGTAGATGCTACCATGATTGCGGATAATCATGAATGAATCCTGAATAATGACGAGGCAAAAATATCTTACCCCGCCACCAGAAAACTCCCGTTATTAATGATGAGAAGTTAGAATGTTTTGGGGGTAAGATCTTTGTGCCTCTAACTTTCTCAGTCATCATTATTCAGTAGTCATTCATGATTATCCATAATGGTAGCATCCACATTAATGTTGTGTTCATAAACATATTCTATTCTTATTTACAAGAAAAGGGATTCCAAAATGAACCATTCGGCTGCGTTTGACGAATCTGATCAGGTCTGAAAAAGATCTGATGAGAGAAGATCTGATTTTGATTTGGTCAAAAGACAAATTAGTGGAAAAAAGATCAGCCATGGGCTACCTGTTTTAAACACGACCTACATTATTCACCATGCATTCCTTTTGGGCACAGCATAATCCAAAACACAACCGAAACAAACTGCAAATGTATCCAACTACTTTGTAGAGTCACAAGCTTGATGTACAGTGTAGGCATTGCATGCTAGGACTATGAGACCAATTACTATACTTTTGATTACTATAATAGACTACAAAGGAATTTGTCCATATACTTGACACCTTCAAATGTTGGGACTTGATACATAAAGTGCACGAAAAAACCCTAAAATAAAATGTTACGTTCTGTACTGTTGCATCAAATAAAACAATTGATCTCAAATCCAAAATGCTGGATTATAGATTATAGAGACAAATTAATAGTTTAAGCTTCACTGTCCAAATAAATAGAGAGGGGTGAGTATGTCACTTCAATCTCAAATTATTTAAAAATGGCGCATTGTCGACAAAATGCGAAAATTTGTAATTTTGTGAACAAGGAATAGGGCTAAAATGCAGAGTTAATGTAGGGTCAAGGCAAGGTTGTGGCTTGCTACTCACGTGTGTTATGCTTTCAAACAAAAGTCTCAATGCAAAGTTTCACCTCACTTTAATAGTTTGGTATGAATTCAACAAAATATGTAAAACGCTAGGAAAATTACAAAATCCAAGCAGTAAAATGATGAATGTAATAAAAGCAGGGAAACTGGACATGGTATAATGATAAAAAAGGATGTTTATGTAAATTACTGTAATATTGAACCAGGGAAAATATTGAAGTCATCCAAAACAAACCCTGTTTGGAATAAAAAATACATTATTGTGTGTATAACTATTTTCTGTGAATTGTAAGCATTGTGCTTGTTGCGATGTAATAGCAGAATAAAAATAAAGAACTGTATCCGATGTTATATACATATATTTATGCTTGCCCAGTGAGGAAGTTATGATAGCACATTCTCTGTAAAAATATTAATAAAGAAAAGAAATAATCAGACATTAGCATTACCTCTTGGTGTCCATTCCTGACTCAATAATCTCAAAGAAAACGTGATTCCTCAAATACACACCTATACAGTACATTTTCTAGTATATTGACTATCGCTCTGACTATTCCTCTCAAACTTAATCTGGCTATTATGATGACATTTTATTAAATAAATAAACGTCACACATACCAACAAAACACAGGAAAAGAACAAGATGCGGACAGTATTATTGGTTTGTTTGGCTGCAAGCATTTGATCAAATGTATGCAATATCATAACTTGTTTTCTCTGAAACATTTGGTGAGTCGCAGCTCCTTTACGTGTGCTTCCGATGCAGATTAAGGGAGATGGGGGCTGGATGTCAGAATTTTGACTCACTTGTATTTCTCATTACCAGTAGGATATCTTATGAGACTCTTTTCAACAAGAAATAGTCAGGCTATTGATTTTGATTGAACAGTATTCTAATCAAAAGCATGAGCTGGCGCACACCCAGAGAAACTGATTTAGTGTAGAGCTGCTGACTAACGGTGAATAAACTATAAAAACAGAGTATATAACAATATTCTTCACAAAATTCAACAGTTTAAACTTTGTAAAATATTTTTTTATATAATTACCCACAACTGAGCATAAATGTGACATCAACCACTACGTCAAATATGACATAAACCTGTGCTTTATAAAGGGTGGCGTAAGCACTGCTCAATAAAGGCTTATAAATCGTATTACATTGAGGCGTCACAAAGCATGTATAACCTTGTCATGCATCTTGGTAGAGCATTGCAACACGAGGATAGTGGGTTCGATTGCCAGGACCACCCATACATAAAAATGTATTCACGCATGACTGTAAGTTGATTTGGATAAGGCTTTTGTGCACACAACACATATAAGCCTGGGATATCAACCATTCAAAGTTGGCCTTAGTGGGAGTGGCCATAGAATTCTATGGGAGTGACCTTACTGAGTAAAGTATTTGTCATCAGGCTATGTCCTCTGTCAGCAAAAGCATTTCCCCTGGTCATCACTAGTTAACCTCTAATTCCTCCCAAACCCGGATCCGGGAGCACCCCCCACAGTAAAAAAGCTGACTAGCATAGCCTAGCATAGCGTCACAAGTAAATACTAGCATCTAAATATCATTAAATCACAAGTCCAAGACACCAGATGAAAGATACACATCTTGTGAATCCAGCCATCATTTCTGATTTTTTAAATGTTTTACAGGGAAGACACAATATGTAAATCTATTAGCTTAGCACAATAGCCAGAAACACAAGCAATTTACCAGCAGCACAGGTTAGCGATCGTAACAATACAGCAAAAGATATATAATTTTGGACTAGCCTTGATATACTTCGTCAGATGACAGTCCTGTAACATCATATTACACAATGCATATAGGTTTTGTTCGAAAATGTGCATATTTAGCAGCACAAATCGTTGTTATACAATGTGATCAGTGGCAACAGGTCATGCATTCTGGCCGGCGCCATCTTGGAAAGGCACCTAAGTTTACGATTATTTATCGATTAGATTGACTAAAAAATACAGGTTGGACGCAAATGAAAGATGCATTAGTTATTAATGCAACCGCTGAGTTAGATTTTTAAAATTAACGTTACTAGACATACAGTGTGCGTTACAGCCAGACTAGTGCCGCAATAACGGCGGACAAATGCGTTTACATTTTTCCACATAAATACGGAATAACATCATAAATAGTTCTTACTTTTGGACGAGCTTCCATCAGAATCTTGGGCAAGATGTCCTTTGTCCAAAATAATCGTTGCTTGGTTGTAAAACGTCGTCTTCAACTTCGGAATTAGCAGCTAACAATAGCTATGTGGCCACAACATTCCCAAATCCCAAAACGCAATACTAAGGAAATTCCGAAAATAGCAATATACTCGCATAAACTGATATAACTCGGTTTAAAATAACTTCGTTATGATGTTTCTAACACCTATATCGAATTAAATTACAGACGGATATAGCTAAGGCCGATAACTGAGCGTTTCAAAATGCCATCTTGAGGTCTTGCTTTGCGCAATGACGAACGACGAAAAGAGAGCGCACTTCGTTCCTTGGCCTTTTATAAGCTCTGAGAACTACGTAGACACTCCATTCCACTTCTCATTGGTTACTGACATCCAGGGGAAGGCGGGTGCAGTTCATGTCGACCCATAGGATACATACAGAGCTTTAAACTGATCTGAGAACAGAGCCTCGTTTTCAGACCTTCGCAGTTCCTGTCATGGATTTCGCTGCAGAAAGAGTTCTGGTTCACCCACAGACATAATTCAAACGGTTTTAGAAACTAGAGATTGTTTTCTATCCAATAGTAATAATAATATGCATATTGTACGAGCAAGAATTGAGTATGAGGCAGTTTAATTTGGAGACGATATTTTCCAAAGTGGAAACAGCACCCCCTAGATTGAGAAAAGGTTAACACAGACACAAAGTCATAATTATGGCAAAATCTTGTCCATTTCCAAAATTTCTCTTCTTAAAAATTTGACTTGAAATGTAACCCAACTAATGAAGGCCAAGTTTAATGCGTTGGTCCACCAGACTTGTACATTTGGGCAGAAGTGTCTGGGAACGAGATTAGGTGTACTGTGACTAACATGACTTCACAGAGCGTGAGCCATCCTTCACCACAACATGCCACCCTTTACAAAGCACATGTTTATATTATGTTTGACATTGGTGATTGTCATACAGTTATGCCACATTTATGAAGCCTTTATAAAGCATGACATATGCTTATAGATGCTTTGTAACACATTTATGGAGTGCTTATGAAGGCGTTATGAAGGCTTTATGAAGCCTTTATATGCTGAATGTCATTTAAAGTGGGACGCTAATGGATCATTCCTGCTCTTATGCTCTTTGGTTACAACCCACATTTCAACATGTCCTTTCAAGAAAAGCTAATAATCTTATCAGCTTCAACAGCTGTGGGAAAAAAACTTTCAATTTCTTTTGTTTGAACCCAATTTTGTGTTGTGTAAAGTTTGGGTATTATATCAAATCCATTTGCATATTAGAAAGTTCAATAGCCAAACTGATCCTAGGCTATTAAGTTCAATAACCAACTGATCCTAGGCTATCACGTACACCCAGAATCTGATCTAGGATCTGTCCCTAGTCATCACTTTAGGATATCTGGCTGCTATTATAGGCTATATGTGTACGTGTGGTTTGTACGTGTATGTTTGTGTATATATTGTGGTGTATTCTTGTTCAGGAGTATGCATGCTTTGCACCATCCTGTGCCCAAAGGTGTAATTACACTGCTCTTAGTATAGTCATGTTTATTCACCAGAAAAAAACACAAGAACTGCAACACAATTTGTTTTGACCTACTTGATTGATTTATTCCTCGTTTTTGGTTGTTGTTAATGTTTCTCCCCCTGTGTACTGCTTGTATGTACTGTTTGTATGTTGCCTTATATTTAATATAATAAATATATATATTTTTTTTTTATCAAAAAAAATCTCAGTTTCAGTAATATCTGTTAATCAATGAGACCAGTCTGTCTCATCTGAATGAGAATTGCTGATACTATACAGTGATAGAGTCAAGTCATTACACCTCGAGTCAGAGTCTGAAGTCCCCTTCCACTGGGCACACACTGGTTGAATCGACGTTGTTTCCACGTCATCTCAATGAAATGATGTTAAACCAACGTGGAATAGACCTTGAATTGATGTAGACTGCCCAGTGGGCTGTAGTCCATGAGCCGGACGGCTTACTTCCGCCATCTTTGATTGCGAAATTGTGAGACATCTGTACGTTCAAGCGTAAGTTCGGAGCACAATTCCTGCATTTTCAGCCCCGCCGACCAAAATCCGTGATTTGTTGGGAAAGTTGAGAAACATCCACATAACATTTTTTTGTCCCCTTTCAAAATGTCAGAGAAAAGCTGACATTCTCCCCCAGACACTGTGCCGTTGCTTATAGGCTTACGTAGCTCCAAGGTCGAGGATATCTGAGACTAAGTCCCCTGTGCGTCAGTCCGAGTCCAAGTCATCAATGGTCGAGTCACAAGTTGTGTCACGAGTCCCGATGGCTGGAGTCCGAGTCCCAGTGCTTCAGTCCACATTAACTGCAAATGAAGTTGTTTACCTAGTCAGATGCAGTGTAGCGGCAAGACGAAAACGTATTCTGTCAATCAAGTGTTTGCTATCACTTTTCTTTTCTTTCTGGGTCACCAAATGTTTGCATATACTGCTAAAGTTATCATAAAACTGCAGATGTTTCTCTCTGCCCGTGGCAATATGTGTAGAATTGCAGGAAATTAGCTTTAATATTGAGTTGCAACCCTCCTCCCCCTTTTCCGTCGGGGCATTGACTCTACAAGTTGTCGAAAGCGTTCTACAGGGATGCTGGCCCATGTTGACTCCAATGCTTCCCACAAATGTGTCAAGTTGTCTGGATGTCCTTTGGGCGGTGGACCGTTATTGTGACACACAGGAAACTTATTGAGCGTGAAAAACCCAGCAGCGCTGCTGTTCGTGACACACTCAAACCGGTGCGGCTGGAACCTAATACCTACCATAACCTTTTCAAAGGCACTTAAATCTTTTGTCTTGCCCATTCAGCCTCTAAATGGCACACATACACAATCCATGTCTCAATTGTCTCAAGGCTTAAAAATCATTTCTTTAGCCTGTCTAACCTAACCTTTAACCTGTCTTCTTTAATTCTGTCTGTCTACCTTTTGTTAGGAGTGAACCATGTTGTTTGGAGTTCTTCGACTACGGGAAAGACAGCTTCCAAACGGGCTGACAAAACATAGAGCTGTAGTCAGCAGGATTCAAACCTGCACAAGTAGATCCCAATAGAGTTCTAGTCCGTTCTTAACCCCTTGGACACGACTAACTCTCTTGCAGCTGGCTGTGCTGAGGCGATTTCCCTTCTTCGGTGGAGCTAGGAGCAAGTTTGCCATGGAAACTCCCTTGAGATGACAAGCCGCTAAAGTAATGTCAAAAGTGGGATTCGAATCCACACCTCCAGGAGAGGCTGTGACCTGAACACAGCACCTTAAACTACTTGGTCATCCTGACCTCCTGCAGGTCGCCTTGCCGTGGGCCAATGACAGCAGAAGGCCTGGTTACGCTTCATTTTACAGCGTGGTATTGGTGGTATTTACTAAGACACTATGTGGTAGCGATAGATACTTTCTTGCACTTACTTCAAATAATTCAACACCATTGCTAACTACCTGGTACCAAAGGGTACAAAGCATGCGCTATGTCAATGTTCTAACTTGGAATTAATATGCGGTTATTAGGGAATTACCATTTCAACAAGTCATTTCAAAGTAACTGCCTGCTAAAGACAGGGCTGTAAAGTAAATGGTTATCGACATGGGGTTGTTTCCTCACACGTATTGCACTCACTGTCTTGTTATCTCCGAGGAATTCTTGCAACTTGTGGAGGTTATGTCCTTATCTTTACAGAGTGGCTGCAAGACCTGTGCCCCAGCACACCTTTTCCCATGCACTAAACCTTACATTCTGCAAACGTTCCATACTGTATCTGCTGCTCCTCTGCTTCTCCCTCCCCCTCTCCTTTACCGTTAATTCTCACCATACATATAGGAAGATAGGGTACCTTATATCCTTGTGATGGCTGTCTTCTGTGATGGCATGGGCCGTGACATTGTGGGCTATCTCCATTTTAAAGTACTTTTTTTGTCATTTAGAAGACGCTCATATCCAGACCGACTTACAATTAGTCCATTCATGTTAACAGAAATGACCTTAACCAAAGGGCCTCCCAAGTCACACAGTGGTCTAAGGCGCTGCAGCACAGTGCCAGCTGTGCCACTAGAGATCCTGGTTCGAGTCCAGGCTCTGTCACAGCAGGCCGCGACCGGGAGACCCATGGGGCTGCGTACAATTGGCCCAGCGTCGTCCGGGTTAGGGGAGGGTTTGGCCGGCAGGGATGTTCTTGTCCCATCGCGCACTAGCGACTCCTGTGGCGAGCTGGGCGCAATGTCAGGTGTACGAGCTGGTGACACGGTCGCCAGGTGTACGGTGTTTCCTCCGACACGTTGGTGCGGCTGGCTTCCGGGTTAGGCAGGCATCGTGTCAAGAAGCAGTGTGGCTTGGCTGAGTTGTGTTTCGGAGGACTCACGGCTCTCGACCTTCCCCTCTCCCATGGGAGTTGCAACGTTGGGACAAGACTAACTACAGTACCAATTGGATACCATGAAATTGGGGAGGAAAATAAATAAATAAAAGATATTACCTTATCCAAACAAATATTGCAGACTAGAAATTATGGGAATTAACAGTAAATGTAAGTTACTACTGGTGAAATAGGTAATGGATAATTGATAGACACCGCAAACAATGAAGTTATAAAACAATGAGTACCCACAAAATGGAGGGAGAGAGAGCGCATTCTGGAGAGAGTCGTGCAATTGTGCATTGAGACAATCCCCATATTTAAGGACTGTGTCATCCCGCGGTCTCAATGACAGGTGCAAATCTCATGTGCCCTGAAAAATACAAATGAAAAGCACTTTATATTTGTGACTGCTGGACTAAAATAAATCTCATGTTTTCAATAGACCCTTTTTGTCATATAGTATTCCATATAAAGCACCCAGACCTTATGAAAATTGCACAGTATACCATTAATCTTGTAATAAAGTGATACATAACTTGACATTTATGCCATCCATTGTGACATTGTGGGAGGATAACCAGCCTTGCAATTAATGGCAAAGCATTTCTTAGCCGCTATAAATGCTAGATTACACCGTTTTTTCTCATAAGTCTCCAGTATCAACGTATCCATGTCACGCCCTGACCTTAGTTCCTTTGTTATGTCTCTATTTTGGTTTGGTCAGGGTGTGAGTTGGGGTGGGCATTCTATGTTTTTGTTCTATGTTTTATATTTCTATGTGTTTGGCCGAGTGTGGTTCTCAATCAGAGGCAGCTGTCTATCGTTGTGTCTGATTGAGAACCATACTTAGGTAGCCTCATCCCACCTGTGTTTTGTGGGTAGTTGTTTTCTGTTTTGTGTCTGCACCAGCCAGAACTGTTTTGGTCGTTCTCATTGTTATTTTAGTGTTCATTAAATAAATATGGACACGTACCACGCTGCACCTTGGTCCTCTCCTTCCAACAGCCGTTACAATCCAAGCAAACAAAAACAAAGAGAATCTGTAGACATGTTGAGATGAAATCATATTTGCCAGAATTCAGAAGATCATAACATGCAACTATGTCCCCTTTTGTGTTTTAGACCATCAGCAGAGAAAGTACATTTCTGAGTGCATTGATATATCAGTTACACAGGCATATAGTATGTTCTATGGATGGTCTTAACGTGCAGTAGTTTATGTCTGTGATGATATGAACAGGACTGTGCATTCAAACATATCTGTATCCATTCATCATCAGTAGTGTCTCCCAGATTTTCCTCACCTTTTTACATTTACGTAATTTAGCAGACACTCTTATCCAGAGCAACTTACAGTAGTGAGTGCATACATTTTCATACATGGGAATCAAACCCACAACGCTGGCATTGCAAGTGCCATGATCTACCAAGTGAGCCACACGTTGTCATGTTTTGTATCATTGGGAAAAGCCTCTATCGACCTTTGATAGTGTGGAAATCAACTTGAGGTTTGTCAGACTGCCTTAAAATAGTTTACGTCTTTGAAGCTTCTGGCTTGTCCAGTGTTTGCTTCCAAGAGAATCAAGTGTGGTATCTTCAAAAGATCACCCCAGCACCGTCACAGGCTGGTCTTCCCTGGCTGCCTGACCCTGCTGAGACCCCTGTCACCTTCTGATCCTCCTAAGATGAGGCATGATAAATAATTACCTTGGTGTACATTTATACATTATATAATCCAAGAATAGAATCAACGGTTCAATAATTGAAATGACCATTATTCCCAGATCCCAGACTGTAGCTTTAAACTGCTGTCCTGTAGCTACCGTAGGTCTACCCATCAATTCAAGATGGAACTTTCTATCCGTTCACCAATTAATATAATATACTACAAAATTCACCTGAGCTCCGTAGACTGTACTTCCCTGGCTGTCTGAACCTGCTGGGACACCTGTCACCATCTGATCCTGCTAAGACATGATGAGCATAGTCTTGTGTACTGCCTGTGCACCATGACAGTGTAGCCTGTAGCACAATGCACATTTGTGGCCTGCTGGAGGTCATTTTGCAGGGCTCTGGCAGTGCACCTCCTTGCACAAAGGCGGAGGTAGCGGTCCTGCTGCTGGGTTGTTTCCCTCCTATGGCCTCCTCCACGTCTCCTGATGTACTGGCCTGTCTCCTGGTAGCGCCTCCATGCTCTGGACACTACACTGACTGACACAGCAAACCTTTTTGCCACAGCTCGCATTGATGTGCCATCCTGGATGAACTGCACTACCTGAGCCACTTGTGTGGGTTGTAGACTCCGTCTCATGCTACCACTAGAGTGAGAGCACCGCCAGCATTCAAAAGTGACCAAAACATCAGCCAGGAAGCATAGGAACTGAGAAGTTGTCTGTGGTCACCACCTGCAGAATCACTCCTTTTTTGGGGGTGTCTTGCTAATTGCCTATAATTTCCACCTTTTGTCTATTCCATTTGCACAACAGCATGTGAAATTTATTGTCAATCAGTGTTGCTTCCTAATTGGACAGTTTGATTTCACAGAAGTGTCATTGACTTGGAGTTACATTGTGTTGTTTAAGTGTTCCCTTTATTTTTTTGAGCAGTGTATAATCTTGATATCATATCATAAATAGCTGGAGTTTTCACACATGCAGCTAACAAAAACATACGGAAATGTCTGCTTTAACCAAAATTACAACCACCTAATTGCAGCATTACCACAAAAATGGAAGAGGCAAGTGGAAGGGGGAGAAAGTAAGGAACTTGTCCGCCGGCCCTGCGTTAAAGACCAAAATTGGATAAAGAAAATTGTGATAAATAAAAAAGCATCAGTTTCATTTAAGGACCAAAAAAAATGACAGCCGTGTCTGCGCTGAGAGTCGGGAAGAAAGTACAGGCAGTGAGTGTTTTAATAAATAATAGAACCAATTAACACGAAACACAACCAACGCACCGACATCAGAACAGAGTCAATAACACCTGAGGAAAGAACCAAGGGGAGTGACAGATATAGGGAAGATAATCAAGGAGGTGATGAAGTCCAGGTGAGTGTCATGAGGCGCTGGTGCGCGAGACAATGGTGACAGGTTTACGGGATAATCAGCAGCCTGATGACCTAGAGTCCGGAGAGAGAGTATACGTGACACCAGGTCTGCAGATTTTGCTGCAAAGAGGCAGAATCATTAGATCATTTGTTTTGGTACTGTCCAGATGTAGCTTGGTTTTGGTCACAGGTCAAGGAATGGCTGAAGAATTGCAATATTTACTTGGAGCTGCAGATAGCACTACAGGGTGATCTGAAAAGTCATAGTCAATCGATCAATAATACAATAATACTTTTAGCAGAAATGTTTATTTTCAATTGACAATCTGTAGAAACAATGAGAATAGAAAGGTTCAGAACTTTTGTGAAACATCACAGCACAGTTGAAAAATATATGGCAAATAGAAATCCAATATGGATGGTGTTAAGAGATAGATGTGAGGGGTTAAATGGAGCTGAAGGTTGGGACTAATAACATCAAGATAACTAATGTTAAACATACTGTGTCCGTAAAACATATATAGCTTAAGAACGTTGGTGAAAGAGCACAGTTTGAAAGATATGGCAAACCAGATGGACATCAGAAATAGATGGGAGAGGTTGAGGGTAGAGGAAGGACAGGAGTAAAAACAAACAAAACAGAACTATTGTAAAATAGACTGTGTCCTTAAAATGTATATAGTATGTATAAGCTGGAAATACAGGCCTAAGTGTTGTTGTTCACTGGTTTGCTCCAATTGGAAGAGGGGTGGAGGGTAATAAAGGAAAATAGATATGTATATATGCGTATTTATATGTACAGTGGGGCAAAAAAGTATTTAGTCAGCCACCAATTGTGCAAGTTCTCCCACTTAAAAAGATGAGAGAGGCCTGTAATTTTCATCATAGGTACACTTCAATTATGACAGACAAAATGAGAAAAAACAATCCAGAAAATCACATTGTAGGATTTTTAATGAATTTATTTGCAAATTATGGTGGAAAATAAGTATTTGGTCACCTACAAACAAGCAAGATTTCTG
>NC_036842.1:42639849-42800052 GCF_002910315.2 Salvelinus sp. IW2-2015 | reverse complement strand
AATCCTACAATGTGATTTTCTGGATATTTTTTCCTCATTTTGTCTCATAGTTGAAGTGTACCTATGATGAAAATTACAGGCCTCTCTCATCTTTTTAAGTGGGAGAACTTGCACAATTGGTGGCTGACTAAATACTTTTTTGCCCCACTGTATATGTGTGTATGTACATATATATATGTATTTTAAAAAAATATTTGGGGGATTGGAAGTGATGCAGACAATTACATTGATGGAAGCTACAATCTATCTGCAATATTAAAGCTGATCCACCTCCTAAAAATGTTTTTAAAAACATTGTGTCATGCTTGCTGTGTGTGTGTGTCTGCGTCTGCGTCTGCGAGTGAGAGAGAGAGAGAGAGATGGATGGCACATGAATACAGAAAACATTGATTGTTTATGTCTGTAAGACAGTTAGCTCGGCTTGTACCCCCAATATGGATGTGAAGATGTTCTTGATTCATCAGAGATCCTTGTATTTTTGCAGTGGTGGAAAAAATATCCAATTGTCGTACTTGAGTAAAGGTAAAGATACCTTAATAGAAAATAACTAATGTTAAAGTGAAAGTCAACCAGTAAAATACTACTTGAGTTAAAGCCTAAAAGTATTTGGTTTTAAATATCAAAGTTAATGTAATTGCTAAAATATACTTAAGTATCAAAATAAAAGTATAAATACTTTCAAATTCCTTATATTAAGCAAACAAGACGGCATCATTAAATGTTTTTATTTAGGAATTGCCAGGGGCACACTCCAACACTCAGACATCATTTTACAAACGAAGCATGTGTGTTCGTTTGAGTCCGCCAGATCAGAGGCAATAGGTATGACCAGGGATGTCCGCTTGATGTCACGCCCTGACCTTAGAGATCCTTTTTATGTCTCTATTTTGGTTTGGTCAGGACGTGAGTTGGGGTGGGCATTCTATGTTTTTGTTTTATGTTGTCTATTTCTATGTGTTTGGCCGGGTGTGGTTCTCAATCAGAGGCAGCTGTCTATCGTTGTCTCTGATTGAGAACCATACTTAGGTAGCCTTTTCCCACCTGTGTTTGTAGGTAGTTGGTTTCTGTTTTGTGTTGCTGCACCTTACAGGACTGTTTCGTTCACTCTCTTTGTTGTTTCAGTGTGCAGTTTATTTATTAAAATGAACACTTACCGCGCTGCGTTTTGGTCTCCTCCCTTAGACGATCGTGACAAGTATGTGAATTTTCCTGTCCTGCTAAGCATTCAAAATGTAAGTAGTACTTTGGGTGTAAGGGAAAATGTATTGAGTAAAAGTACATTATTTTCCTTAGGAATGTAGAGAAGTAAAAGTAGTCAAAAATATAAACAGGAAAGTAAAGTACAGATACCCCAAAAAATGACTTAAGTAGTACTTTAAAGTATTTTTATTTAAGTACTTAATGCCACTGCATTTGTGTAATTTGTATTTGACAATACAATACATTTTGCCTATCCCTGCTCCCCCTCAACACGCATTCTAATGTTATACCTCTCAACTGCCTTTTTCAATTCTTGATTCTCTGTTTTTGCAGGAATCTTCTAGTTTGGGTGGAAGGATAGAGGTAACAACGGGAAGGAGTACAGAAGTTATCCAGGCTGCTGACTAAGAAATGTAAATACCATGTGCTTTGCCGTCTAGCTCTCTCTATATCTCTCGGTGGGTCTGCCTGACTGTCAGATTGCTGAGGGGCAACATCGTCAATGTACTTTCTAGGCTAAGTCTAACTTAGTGAAGACCTTAGGTAATGGTTAATCATGATTCTCCTCTGTCTTTACAGTTCCACTACTGCAGTGCTTGGCCACCCACTCAGTTACTAGTGACCTATTCTGCCACATCCCAGGGAATGGAGAGAGCAGAACCACCATTCCTTAAATCCATAATCATTGACAGTAAGTTGTGTACAAAATGTAGATTTTTATTTTATTTAACTAGGCAAGTCAGTTAAGAACAAATTCTTATTTACAATGACGGCCTACCGGGGAACAGTGGGTTAACTGCCATGTTCAGGGGCAGAACGACAGATTTTTACCTTGTCAGCTTGGGGATTCGATCCATTAACACTTCAGTTACTGGCCCAATGCTCTAATCACTAGGCTACCTGCCGCCCCAATTCCACTGCCAATGTTTGTCTATGGAGATTGCATGGCTGTGTGCTCGATTTTATACACCTGTCAGCAACAGGTATGGCTGAAATACCAAAATCCACAAATTAAGGCATGTCCACATACATGTAGTGTATATGAGTTTTTTTTATTTTTATACTATGATAACTGCCACATAATTCTTAAATTAGTACCATGGAAATACTTTTAGCCAGCTGAGTCCACAAAGTTTCTTCAAGAATATCCTTTTCTAGTTCTTTTAAAATCTCAAATTGATAATGGTATGATTCTCTTCACTGCAGATCGGACCTATCACATGACTCTTCGAGAAGGCCACTACTCTCCAGATCACCTTCTGTGCTCTGAGGTCCTTGATGAGGATCTACCCCATCACAACCCTCTTATTAATCATAATCAAATAAAACAATCAGCCTTTATATACTCCCAGTATTTCTATGCATTATGAAACAATTACTGTATGCAGATTGTGATTTACATTTGTTTTTACCATCGCTTGATCTATTTTAAATGTAAGAATATGTTGCAGATTAACTTTAATCGGTAACTATGGAATCCATTAGAAATGTAACGAACAACATATTCAATATCAAGCTTTATCCCCTGCAATACTTTTTACAGTACACTCTTAGAAAAAAAGGTGCTATCTAGAACCTAAAAGGGCTATTCGGGCTGTCCCCATAGGAGAACCCCTTCGGTTTCAGGTAGATCCCTTTAGCGTTCTATGTAGGATCCTTTCCTGGAACCCTTTTTTCTAAGTGTGTAGGTAACAAGCTGTAGTCAGATGGCCATTACCAGGTTATGATGAGGTCTTACTATGACAAGTAGGCTACATAATATAGTGGTCAGAATTATGACCAGCTGGTCAGATAGAGGTCACAATTGCCCTCATTGCCTTCATTGTTTTCATTACATGACAATAACTCTGGACATGTGTGCGTTTCTATCAAAGTAAATGCCTTACTAGGTTCTCAAAAGTTTCTGTATGTCGTTTCTACTGTAGCTCACTATGTACGGAGCATCATATATTTGTGTGTATTCCTTATAACCACGGACATAACTCTTATGGTGTTATACTCAGTTGTGCTTATGTAGCTAGCTACATTCTTCTATTAATGTAGCTCTGTAAAATAATGCTAATGGTGTCAGGATTAGCTTGTGTTGTCTTTTGAAGCTGCCCTGGTCTTATGACCATGGTCTGTGTTTTCATTTGACCTGTTTAGCATAGCTCTGCTTTGCCTTGCCCTGTCCCCTTGTAGAGCTTTCATTTTGTCAATGCAATGTATCATTTTTATAGCAGTGTTATGTTCTTTGTAATACAGTTTTATTGCTATATCCTGATATTGTGTTCTAATTACTAATAATTCCGCTTTATTCTGTACTTTCAGAAACCAAACACACAAACAATATTTGCCAATATCATAACTGGCGCTGGACATCTTGTAATGAACACGAGGGGAGACAGAGCTGGTTTCAAGCGCAGTGCGCAGCAGATGTTTATTGCAAAGGACCACAGGAGGAGGCAGGTAGCTGGATCCAGGGGCAGGCAGAAGGTCATACACAGGAGGCAGGTAGCTGGGTCCAGGGGCAGGCAGAAGGTCACACACAGGAGGCAGGTAGCTGGATCCAGGGGCAGGCAGAAGGTCACACGGGGTCCAAAAGGGCAACAGTACAGGCAGGGAAAAGTCTAGTAACGTAGTCCGGGAGATCGGGCAATAGGTAGATAACAGGAAATCCAACATGCTAAAGTACAGGCAGGGAATAGACAAAAGGCGTCAATAGTGAGGCAGGCAAAAACTATCATACACGGGAAGAGTAAATCACAAAACAAACAATACCTCACAGTGATGGGGTGCAAAGAACTAAACTAAATAGTGTGTGATAATAACATACAGGTGTGTGAACAGGTGATTAGAATTCAGGTGATTGGGATCTGAAGAGTGAGCTGCGTTCAGGGGATCTAGGTGTTTGAGAGTGTGAGTTGGAAGCAGACGTTACACATCTTTCAAGCTGAAGATTGACGCCAGCGTTTGTATGCTAGCAACATACTGTTTGAATGTACACTCCTGAACAGTTTTACTGGATGAAAACGCAGCAAGAAAACGTATAGGCCTATATGTAATAGTCATCTATTTTATTGAAATATTGGCGGTGGTTGAACAACAAAAACTTGCTTAACTCGAGGGGAAAAAAACTGCAAGAAAATACTGACAACTTATGAATATGCATAATCCATATTTCAATATTCATGCAGTGATTGAACAACAACTAAAGGCATAACATCATGGCAGGTCACCTGTCAAGTCAGTCAGTCAGTCAGTAATTGTTGCAGATGTGCTCAATAGTGCTTGAGCATATGGTACTCCCCAAAGCATGGTGAAACACACAGTGGAGTATCACAAGCTAAACACATATACTTTGTCAACCTCCTTTGCTTCCTTCTCCTGGTTCCAGACAGGCGGACTTTGCAGTGTCTCCGTGTGGGACAACCTTGAGCAGCAGTTTGAGGGACTTCGCAGGGAAAATGCCGCGCAGTGAGGCGTAGGGGATTGTCTGCAGCAGGACGACCCCCAGTGGATCGACACTGAGGGGTGTGGTGCTCCTCCAGCAGCTCTCTCATTAGGTTTTCTCTGTACTTTTGGTAGGTAATTACTTTAACTATGAAGGAGTGGGGAGGATGAGGGAGAGGAGAGGATGATGAGGGAGTGGGTAGGTGGGTGAGATATTATCACTATAATTGCTACAATTACCAAAAAAATATTGTTCAGTAATCATCTCACCAGCTAGTTGGCGGTGAACTATGTGGCCATTGAGGGCAGCGGTGTCAATCAGATAGAAAAATATATTATTATACCACTTGGTAGTTTTCTGAACGCATTCCACATTTATCATGTCCGCCTTATCCACTGCCCCCATTTTGACGTTATAGTCAAGCACACAATCTGGTTTGATTTCTCTCTCTCCCGTCAGGTGGTCCACCTTCCCTGTGGCCGACATGGTTACTGTATGGACAGTGGAGAGGACATGGATGTCTCGTTTGTCATGCCACTTTACTGCCAGCTGTTGACCATTCTCCTTGAACTCAACCTCCCCCTCTGCATCTTCCTGCTTCCGAATGCCGGCATCCCCTTCCTGTTCGACCTGACTGTGCCACAGGTCGTTGTGTTGTTGGAGAGCAGATGCTGGAAGAGTGTGGGACTTTTGTACCAATTGTCCACATACAAAGTGTCTCTTTCCTAGATGAGGAGCCTGCATGGTCATCACCACGGACCCTGACACCCCAAGCCCCTCATATTGTTGGATGTCAGTGGTGGACCCTGTGTAAACTATAATGTCCTGGACAAATCCTGTCTTTACATCGCAAATAAAATAACTTGAACCCAAACCTGTGCTTTTCAGAGAGAATATATTGATGGAACCCCATACTTAAACATCCATAACATCAGGGACTCATCAATGCATAGGTCTTTGTATGGCACATAGACCCGACCAAATGCTGATGTTATGCTGGTAATAAAAAAATAAAAAATAAAGGTAAATGGGCCATTTAGGTTGGCAGTAGCATTGTTGATGAAATACTGGCATCGAAGCAGAACTAGGAAGTGGTCTTGGGAAAAGAGGATGGCAAAGAAGGGAGTTGCAAACATAGGATCTGTGCTCCAGTATTCTCTTAGGGAGTTCTTCACTATTCACCTGAGAAGGACTCTAACCAGGAAGGTATACATTTCACTAATTGTGGTTGTCACCCATTTAGCGAGTTTCCCCCTCACTCCTGGCTCTCTCTTCTCCTGTAGCTCCAAGGAAGAGCAATTGGTCTCTTCCACTATGTCTCCCACCAGCTCCTTTGTCAGAAACAGCTTGAAGCACTCTGAATCAGAGGGAAATGGGAAGGGGCTTTGCACTCCAGACTGGGACTCATCAAAGCAAACAGCAGGGCCAGGAGGGATGAAATGACTGGCGGCCTTCCAGCTACCACATACCTCCTGTACTTCATCCACTGTGGGTCTGCCTCCATCACCAACAGCATCTTCAAAGGGACCTGGGACTTCGTCAGTAGGGTTAGCTTACTGTCACTGTCAGCTCACTGTCACTGTCAGAATCTGATTACTGACCTTCATACTGTTCGAATTTACAAAAACCTCCATAATTTCCGCATTCCTGAGTTGTCTCCTTTTGAAAGTCATTGCTGATGCTACATTTTAGCTCACTAGCTACATACATAAACAACAACACTGAATGGCTCAGAGTGGGCGTGTCAGAGGTTATGTGATTGACTGCCGGCACGCGCCACTTATATCAATAAATCTTTATCAGAAAATGGTTTGTGTGGTAATTATGTATTTATTTACTGTTTTAATCACATTTTCAAGTACTGGTGACAAATCATGCATTCCTATTCTTGCATAGATTGTAATGGACAAATATTATGTGTGTAAATTCCTTTTTTTTTGGTTGTACTGATTATGAGCTAATGCTATGTTAATTGCCAGCTATGTGTGGAGCCATGATTGAAGACAATATACAATGCATTCTGGGTGTCACGTAAACGTCTGTCAAACCAAAGATGTTATAACAAAATTAGGTGAAGGGATGGTTCACTCATCTTTAGAGTAAACTTCCGGAAGTGAATAATGGAAAGTGAATGATGGTATATGACACACCCCCTTCAACATTTATACTGCAAACAGACCAAACCCATCTTGTCTCCTTTTCTTATCTTTGGTTGACGCGAAAAAACAAACATGGCAGCTCACACAAATACCCATCATCGGATTACTTTAGATTTTTAGAATGTGTTTTACTCAATTATTTCGATCAATGGTGAGCTCACACACGATGTGATGAATTGTAAATAGTAATTGCTATTAACTAATTCATGTTAAGGTTTCTGTCAGCCGAGAGTTATCTAAATAGACCGCTTGTGTTATGTCAATCTTTCCTCAGTTAGAGCTAGGACTAATGTAGCCTACATTTTCCGATTTAGATCATTGTGTTATGCTGTAACTACTTCTGTGAATGTCTGAACATTGCATCCAAAAATAAACTTGTCACATTCAGGACATAATGTTGTAAGGACTGTGTTTGTGCAAAATGTTTCTGTGAAAAAGCAATGTCAAACTCTGACTGTTTAGTCAATTGTAACGGAATGTTCTAAATAAGCATTCTAATCACACCGGTTTGAGAGTATGCTGCAGGGACCACTATAGAATGATCACAACCGTGTGTTGGTACGTGTCAATTAAGATTGTTGGGCCAGTAATCGAAAGGTCGCTGGTTCAAATCCCTGAGCGGAAAAGGTGAAAAAATCTGCCGTTCTGCCCTTGAGTAACGCCCAACAACACCTGCTCCCCGTGTCCCAATGATGTTGATTACGGCAGCCCCTGCCCCCCTCTGATTCAGAGAGTTTGGGATAAATGCGGGAGACAAATTTCAGTTGTATGCATTCAGTTGTGCAACTGACGAGGTATCCCCTTTCCCTTAATCAAATAGACCCGCTAAAATCATCCTACCAGACTGTATACTATGTGTGAATATTAAGCATGTGTAGCATGAGCTGTATGTCTTATATTTCTCAAACCGACAGGTACCCTGTTATATGGGTGCACCTGTGTAATGATCATGCCTTTAAATCAGCTTCTTGATATGCCACATCTGTCAGGTGGATGGATTATCTTGGGATAAGGAGAAATTCTCACTAACATTGATGTAAACAAATTTGTGCACAACATTTGAGAGAAATAAGCTTTTTGTGCGTCTGGAGCATTTCTGGGATCTTTTATTTCAGCTCATTAAACATGGGACCAACACTTTACATATTTTTGTTCAGTGTGTGTCCAACAAGAAATTCCACACCAAATGTTTAAATTTGTACTTATTTAAAAAATGTAACTTTGGTGGGGGCCAAATAAAACCACCCATGGGCCAAATTCGGCCCGCAGGCCGTCACCCTGCAATACATGCGTCACAATAAATACACGGGACACACAGACACTAAAAGCATCACATTTTCAGTTAATGTAAAAACGAAGTGTTCATGTTAAAAGACTGGGAAAAGGATCTGCGAAAACGTTCGTTTTACACCTGGGTAAAATGAATGTCTGCCATCATACTGCGATGCTACAAGCAGATGCTGTGGAAGGGGTAGCTACTGTTGGTCTCTATTTTACCGTGACCTCACCATTGGCTCTTGGCAATAGCAGTAATATTAGCCATGCCATAACAGCAATGTGCAGATGATACAGGACATAACAGCCAATGAATGAATTATCACAAGCATTCACATTGGCAAGGTGATGGATACGGATCCATGCACATGTGCCCATGAACGCAATATTGGCAGGCATGCCATTATGTATGTAGATAATTGTAACGATGTGCATTGAGTCGGGAAGCAAGTTCAGGGAGTGAGGGAGTAAATGACCGGAACATATAACAAGACAAGAAACTCAAACAGCACACAGACAAGGAACAGAAACAATGACACCTGGTGAAGGAACCAACGGGAATGACATATATAGGGCCGGTAGTCAAGGAGGTGATGGAGTCCAGGTGAGTGTCATGATGCGCTGGTAACGATGGTGACAGGTGTGAGCCATAACGAGCAGCCTGGTGACCTAGAGGCCGGAGAGGGAGCACACGTGACAATAATGAAGCAAAGAATATCAGCTATCACCTGAATGTGCCAGCAGTAAGAGTTGCAGCCTAAAACACATGATAGAACTAGCATGTAAGACATGAAGATAACAAAATGCAAGCAGAAGATGAGTTAATAACAGTAGCTAATACATGACGCGTGGGGATACTTGGGCACATAATTATTAAATTAAAATCACTGTGAGCTGATTTCCTGGTGTTTTTACAGACTTATCTCCAACAATTAAAATTCCACACAAATTTTTTTAAATAACACCACCTGCGGGGCCCGTCGTGGAACCCTGCACTACAATAATACTACTAGAAAGCAGAGATGGACTGACAGGGAGGAACCACGTATGTACAATGCATGATACATGATTAAAACATGGTAATAAATCAGAGCCTAAACCTACCGCTGCAGATAAGGGTGAAATAACTACGTTGACTGAAATTGTACTGTAAAATGTATGCTAATAGTTGTGACTCTGTAACGTTCGTTCTCCTCCTCGTCTGAGGAGGAGCAAGGATCGGACCAATATGCAGCGAGGTATGAAGACATCATGATTTATTTAAATAATAATAACGAAGACGAAAAACACTTAATAAACTACAAAACAACAAACGACGTAAACAGACCTGAACATGAGAACTTACAGACAACGAAGAACGCACGAACAGGAACAAACTCACAAACGAAACAGTCCCGTGTGGCATAAACACTAACACAGGAACAATCACCCACAAACAAACGGTGTGAACAACCTACCTTAATATGGTTCTCAATCAGAGGAAACGTAAAACACCTGCCCCTGATTGAGAACCATATCAGGCTAATACATTGAACCCAACATAGAAACACATAACATAGAATGCCCACCCTAACTCACGCCCTGACCATACTAAACAAATAAAAAAACAAGGGAAAACAGGTCAGGAACGTGACAGACTCGTTGTAACAGTATGCACCAATGAGCTAGCATATACTCTGATTTTCTCAGAGCAGAAAAGCAGCAAATGTGTAGGATACATTTTTCTTTTAAAGTTTAACATTTTATTTAACTAGGCAAGTCAGTTAAGAACAAATTCTTATTTACAATGACGGCCTAACACGGCCAAGCCAGGACAACGCTGGGCCAATTGTGTGCCGCCCTATGGGAGTCCCAATCACGGCCGGATGTGATGCAGCCTGGATTCGAACAAGCGCACTAATCCAGACCAGTCTGCAAATTAGGTTGAATGTGTTTCTAGTTTAAAAAGTGTAAGGGAATAGGGTTCCAACGAATAATAACCATAGTCAGAAATAATTTGTACAACAAAACTGGCATTGGGAAAAAGCAAAGTATATGAGAGGCTACGCCCGAGGCTAATGCTACTTAGCTAGTTGTAGCCGGCTTATTGACTGACAACACTAGAGCAGCAACATGGATGATCCCCGCAATCAATGACATCCCCGCAGCAGCCTAACATTACAACATGAGCAGGTTGAGTGACGTGGGTGAGGTTCAAACAAAACTAGCGAGAATTTAGCAAAGAAAATGTCATATCAGAAACAGCAGCATAGGGAGTACAGCGAATTACAGCAAAAGCTTCAACGCAGCAAAATAAGCAAATGCATACTAGCGGAAGCAGCAAGCAACAGCAGGATGTGTGAGCCGAACCGGTCACCTTAAATAGACCGCCAAATAAGGTAGGTGTGATTGTTACGAGCATCTGATGCGTCAGCTGTGGCGGGCACTTGGGTTCCCTTTCTGAAGTGGCTTCGCTTTATATAGGGAGGATGAATTCAAATAGGAGCCGATGCAGACTTTTTTTACACGTTTTGATTTAAACACTCATTATTTGGTATTCTACTTACCCTATAAGCGTGTGTAACGAGGTTTTCAGGTGTGGCTTCCTTGTGTGCACTGAATAAATCTAATTCAATCCCAGAAAACACTTCCCTGGCTACCCAAACTCCTTGCTCTGGCCAAACGCTATGCCACACCTGCGTTTCTTGACCGAAATGAGTCTGGATCTGAGTACCTCCCCAACAATTGCTAGAATGCAAACACATTCTAACTGTTCTGATAGGTCCCAGAAACTGATGGGTTGGGCCAGAGCCAGAACAAACGTGAGTAAAATGGCATTTAGAAAATGTGTCAATGGCTTTGATACTGATTGGTTAGAAATGTTCCAATCGCTGATGACTTGGGGAGAGGGGCATGTTTTGTACAACACCCCTCATTTTGATATCACCACAAACGACTTCAAGTATGCAGCGAACATACAGCAGCTGAAGAATTCCGTTTGAGTCTTCAGGCAAAGGAAACACACCCACTGGGTGGCCTACCAACTTGATCAGGAAGTTTTATTTCAATTTGTTTATCTGTTCATTTATCGAAAGAGATCCCTTTAAATACTGTGTACTGTACCTTTAATTTGATCAGCACAACATTAGAATGTATCCTATGGAGAATGAGTTCAGAATGGAGATTTTACTTTTTTGTATTTTATTTAACCTTTATTTAACTAGGCAAGTCAGTTAAGAACAAATTCTTATTTACAATGATGGCCTACCAAAAGGCAAAAGGCCTCCTGCAGGGACGGGGGCGGGGATTAAAAATAAAAATAAATTAAACAGAAATATAGGACACAGTACACATAACGACAAGAGAGATAACACAACACTACATAAAGAGAGAGCTAAGACAACATGTCATGTGTTGCTGCCATGCTAACACAACATGAAAACAACCTGATAGCGACACAACATGGTAGCAGCACAGGGTACAAACATTATTGGGTACAGACAACAGCACAAAGGGCAAGACGGTAGAGACAACAATACATCACACAAAGCAGCCACAACTGTCAGTAAGAGTGTCCATGATTGAGTCTTTGAATGAAGAGATGGAGATAAAACTGTCCAGTTTGAGTGTTTGTTGCAGCTCGTTCCAGTCGCTAGCTGCAGCGAACTGAAAAGACGAGCGAACCAGGGATGTGTGTGCTTTGAGGACCTTTAACAGAATGTGACTGGCAGAATGGGTGTTGTATGTGGAGGATGAGGGCTGCAGTAGATATCTCAGATAGGGGGGAGGGAGGCCTAAGAGGGTTTTATAAATAAGCATCAACCAGTGGGTCTTGCGACGGGTATACAGAGATGACCAGCTTACAGAGGAGTATAGAGTGCAGCGATGTGTCCTATAAGGAGCATTGGTGGGAAATATGATGGCCGAATGGTAAAGAACATCTAGCCGCTCGAGAGCACCCTTACCTGCCGATCTATAAATTACATCTCCGTAATCTAGCATGGTTTGGCAGCTTGAGTGAAAGAGGAGCTATTACGATAGAGGAAACCAAGTGTAGATTTAACTTTAGACTGCAGCTTTGATATGTGCTGAGAGAAAGACAGTGTACTGTCTAGCCATACTCCCAAGAACTTGTATGAGGTGACTACCTCAAGCTCTAAACCCTTAGAGGTAGTAATCACACCTGTGGGGAGAGGGGCATTCTTCTTACCAAACCACATGACCTTTGTTTTGAAGGTGTTCAGAAGAAGGTTAAGGGCAGAGAAAGCTTGTTAAACACTAAGAAAGCTTTGTTGTCGAGCGTTTAACACAAAATCCGGGGAGGGGCCAGCTGAGTATAAGGCTGTATTATCTGCATATAAATGGATGAGAGAGGTTCCTACTACCTGAGCTATGTTGTTGATGTAAATTGAGAAGAGCGTGGGGCCTAGGATCAAGCCTTGGGGTACACCCTTGGTGACAGGCAGTGGCTCAGACAGCAGATGCTCTGACTTTATACACTGCACTTGAGAGAGGTAGTTAGCAAACCAGGCCAAACCCCCTCAGAGACACCAATACTCCTTAGCCGGCCCACTAGAATGGAATGGTCTACCGTATCAAAAGCTTTGGCAAAGTATATAAACATAGCAGCACAACATTGCTTTGAATCAAGGGCAATGGTGACATCATTGAGGACCTTTAAGGTTGCAGTGACACATCCATAACCTGAGCGGATACCAGATTCCATACCAGAGAGAATACAACAGACATCAAGAAAGCCAGTCAGTTGATTATTGACAAAGAGTTTTTCCAACACTTTTGATAAACAGGACAAAATAGAAATAGGCCTATAACAGTTAGGATCAGCTTGATCTCCCCCTTTAAATAAAGGATGAACCGTGACTGTCTTCCAAGCAATGGGAACTTCCCCAGAGAGGAGAGACAGGTTAAAAAGTTCAGAGATAGGCTTGGCGATTATAGGGGCAGCAACCTTAAAGAAGGGTCTAAACCATCTGACCCAGATGGTGTTTTGGGGTCAAGTTTAAGGAGCTCCATTAGCACCTCGGACTCAGTTACCGCCTGCAGGGAGAAACTTTGTAGCGGGGCAGCGGAAAAAGAGGGAGGAGCAGGGGGGCTAATCGCATTAGAAGGGGTGGGAGATGAGGAAATGTTGGACGGGCGAGGAGGCATGTCTGAGTCAAATAGGAATCCTGACTTAATGAAGTGGTGATTAAAGAGCTCAGCCATGTGCTTCTTGTCAGCAACAACCACATCATCAACTTTAAGGGACATGGGCAGCTG
The DNA here is from genome assembly GCF_002910315.2 of Salvelinus sp. IW2-2015. Taxonomy (NCBI): domain Eukaryota; kingdom Metazoa; phylum Chordata; class Actinopteri; order Salmoniformes; family Salmonidae; genus Salvelinus; species Salvelinus sp. IW2-2015. Next base: position 42,786,726 of record NC_036842.1, on the reverse strand, counting down.
TGAGGAGGGTATATTCTCCAGGTCTTTAACCGTTTTCCAGAACTTCTTGGGGTTAGACCCAGAAAGAGAACTGCTCCTTAAAGTAACTAACTTTGAAAGATAGCCATAAAGAAAAAAGGAATATTTATCTCTGTTTCAGAACGCATGTTTAGATTTCAAAACACTGATATTTGACAATATGTACTGTATGTTTTAATGAACCCTGGCCTGTTGCCCGCACTGACCCTGGAACTGTGTGATAACACGGCAAAGTATTGCGTCATGCATCAAGACAAACGGTTGTGGGCTAAATATGGTCAACTATTAATGGTGATCCTCAGCAACAACCACATGGACGTGGTTAAACGAAAAACTATCTAATGAAATGGAATGATACTTTATAACAACAATGGAACTAATTGGGAGTTAAATATGTGTGGTTATTACTGATGAACGGTCGATACTGATAGTGGCTAATATTTTAACCTCTTAAATGTACATTTTATTTAGGGAAACTGCGTGGTTCTGCTACCGGTTACGACAGAAGTTTCACTTATAAAACGATCTGTGGATAACGTGGATCAAAATAGCTAGCGTAGAGCGGTAGCTCTGATTCTCATAGATACAGGAGTATAGCTGTGTTCCAACACTCATACTAACCGCAATAAGTGGTGTAGTCGTGCGTTTCAATGGACATTGTTAATTCTGGCTATCTACTCCGATTTCAGAGCACTCTCGTCTGAATGTGCCAGAGCGCAGAATAACTGATGAATTCAAGAATGCTCAACACCCGTTGAATAGGGCCGGTGTCAGTAAACGTTGGCAAAAAATACGTAATTAAAATGTTGCCAGCAGCACAGTTGCATGCCGACCACACCGCTCGTGTCGTGTACGTTGCAAAATAAATGTACACATTATTCAATTATTGCACCCACTGCTCGCACGCGTCTGCATAGCCTGCCGCTAAAATATAACCTGGTTCTATTTGTGACGCTTGATGCGCTGCAAGTCCCGTCTCTCCCACCATCCGCCATATAAAGTCCAAAGAAGAAGCCTGAAGGAGAAGAGATTACTAGAAACTAACTTGGTTTACCCTTTTATCTGTGGATTAATTGTCGGAGTAGAGGACCAGCGTCACGTCTAGAGGGAGCCTGGCACCATCCCTACATTGAAGCAAGGTAGTGGCAGCATCATGTTGTGGTGATGTTTTTCAGCGGCAGGGACTGGGAGACTAGTCCGGATCAAGGGACAGATGAATGGAGCAAAGTACAGAGAGATCCTTGATGACAACCTGCTCCAGAGCGCTCAGGACCTCAGACTGGAATGAAGGTTCACCTTCCAACAGGACAACGACCCAACGCACACAGCCAAGACAACACAGGAGTCTCTGAATGTCCTTGAGTGGCCCAGCCAGAGCCCGGCTTTGAACCCGATCTAACATTTTTGGACAGACCTGAAAATAGCTGTGCAGCGAAGCTCCCCATCCAACCTGACAGAGCTTGAGAGGATCTGCAGAGAAGAAATGGGAGAAACTCCACAAATACAGGTGTGCCAAGCTTGTAGCGTCATACCCAAGAAGACTCAAGGCTGTAATCGCTGCCAAAGGTGCTTCAACAAAGTACTGAGTGAAGGGTCTGAATTCTTATGTAAATGTGATATTTATGTTTTGATTTGTATTAATTTTGCCCAAAAAATGTTAAAAACAATTTTTGCTCTGTCATTATGGGGTATTGTGTGTAGATTGAGGAGGGAAAAAATGATTTAATCAATTTTACAATAAGGCTGTAACTTAACAAAATGTGGAAAAAGTCAAGGGGTCTGAATACTTTCAAAATGCACTGTAAAATGCATCTGATTTTTCTACACATCTCTACACATTATCTTTATGAGTAACCTTATAGTATACTTTTCCACAGGAACATTTACACCCACCGCTTGGGGTGGATGCTTTCTCTAACCTTCAGCTATACAGGTCAAATACTCTCACCTTATTTTGAGAAGCTCAGGCCTACCAGTCTGCTCCTGAAAGCACATTACAACATGACTGGCATTCCTTGCAGAGGTTTGGCTCAGGTTTTCCCAGTAGGGGATTAAGTTAGGCTGCCAAAGCTCCTTATTTACTTTATGAACCCTGAATAGATCAGAGGTTGGTCGCAGTCCAGGCACAATGTCTGCCATACTCTTGCTTGCTCCTCTGTAGTGAAAATAAAGTGGACTTTTTATGACCGTGGATGAGGTCAATTAAATGTGAACTTTTATCAACTCAGGGATGATGTATAGCAGGGTTCCCCAACTGGCGGCCCGAGGGCCAAATGGTTTTATTTGGCTCCCCAAGTTTTGGCCAGCATCCCGGAGTCGCCTCTACTGTTGACGTTGAGACTGGTGTTTTGAGGGTACTATTTAATGAAGCTGCAAGTTGAGGACTTGTGAGGTGTCTGTTTCTCAAACTAGACACTCTAATGTACTTGTCTTCTTGCTCAGTTGTGCACCGTGGCCTCCCACTCCTCTTTCTATTCTGGTTAGAGCCAGTTTGCACTGTTCTGTGACGGGAGTAGTACACAGCGTTGTATGAGATCTTCAGGAAATTTTTAAGTGACCCCAAACTTTTGAACGGTAGTGTACATAGGTATGACTTTTATTAGTAAAAATACATTTTTGATTAAACAAACAAATTGACACCAAATTGACTGAACAACGAGATGCCAGTTTTAAAACCTGAATTATCAAACGTGGTACCTTACAGAGATGCTCCACTACAGGCGTATCGTAAGCATCCCATCATTGTAGGCTTTGGAGCTTCTACACTGTCATCGTATTACATAGCCACTTTATCAAATGTTTGATGGGCCGGTGTGTATAAAATAGACTGGAAGCATAATTTCACTCATAACTTCATTCATACACTGCTCATGCATCCAGCATAGCAGGCTGGATTCACAGTATGAGCGTACCATTTCCACCTGATGCCTGGCTAAAGTATGCACTCTGTTAGGCCTTGCACAAGAAAATACCACTGTTACTTCGTATGTAAAGTGTAGCTTGCTGGTAAAAATAGTCAATCACATTGTACATTGAACTTCGAATAGGCAGAAAGTAGTGTTGTGTTGGAGACCACCTAAAGTGAGACCGATTCAAGACCAGAGCAAATCGAGTCCAAGTCAAGACCAAGACCGGAAGGGGACAAGGGCCCCAAGACAGAGTCAAGACCGAGACCAGAAAAAAGCAAGTCTAATTCAGGACAATGATTGTAATTTTGTCAAATCACCACCATAATTAGATAACAAAATGTCCAGTATTTCTGTGTTCATATTTCAGAACACCACCTGTATTCTTTAGACATTCAGAAGAGTAAATAAAGGCATGTTGAGGGACAGTAGAGCCACTCTACAAATTATTACTAACCCAAACACAGTGGGGAACAATGGGCCTTCTACGCCTTGAAAGGGCTAAGGATTTATAAAATAAGAATTAGAATTATGTTTTCAATGATGATTCAATCACTTCAGTTTTGGTTGGAAAGAAAAGGGTTAATACTGAAGAGAAAAAAAGATCTAATCAGGATTTTCCTTTGGTGGTCCGAGGGGAGATGAATCTGGAGACCACATACTCCAGACCACATATTGAGTGTCTCGGTCTTGTTTCGGATACATTTTTACTCGGCCTTGACTCAGTCTTGGACAATGAGGACTTGTAATTTCTTCCCGAGACCAGCCAAGACCAGCTGAGTAAAAACCTCAATTATCAGCTTCCATTCAGTCAGCACATAAAACCGCGTCGCCAGGCCAAATATATACACTCCTTTCTTGAAACATGAATATCTTATCGCCTATTGAAACTTAATGAAATCAAAGTTTATTTGTCACGTGCGCCGAATACAACAATACAATGTTACTCGTAGACCTTACAGTGAAATGCTTACTTACAGGCTCTAACCAATAGTGCAAAAAAGGTATTAGGTGAACAATAGGTAAGTAAAGAAATAAAACAATGTTAATGTTAAGGACAGTAATGTTACGAGTAAAGTAGGAAGCTCCGGTTTCAATAGTGTTATATAGGTGTTAAGATTTGAATGTTTCAATAAAGGAGTGTATATATTTGGCCTGGCGAAGCGGTTTCATGCGCTGACTGAATGGAAGCTGATAATTTTTTTACTCAGCTGGTCTCGGGAAGAAATTATGAGTCTCCACTGTCCCAGACTGAGTCAAGACCGAGTAAAAATGTATCCGAGACAAGACCGAGACACTCAATATGTGGTCTGGAGTATGTGGTCTCCAGACCGGTTTGGAGTACTACATCACTGGCAGAAAGGGCTTTGCGGTTTCAGTCCCTAATCCCTTACACCCCATGTTACCGAAGGGTTTGTCTTTTGTGTTAACTCAGCAGCATAGACATTCCTCGCAATGGTGACTCTTACACAGTGCAATGTTGCTCGTTTCAGGAAACTAGGTGTAAGCCGCTCGTCACAACTTCACAGGAGAGGCATTTGAACATATTTTTTTATTTTTTATAAAAATGCAGTTTTTGGCAGAAATGCCTTCTGGAACATGTGAACTTTCATGTGCCTTAAAGACAAACTTGTATGCCATCTTTAAATACAAACAAAATTGTTAAATTACGAGCCTAGTTGGTTTAGCCACAGAAAAAGAGGGGAACCTTCTTGCTAGCCGTGATTGGCTGAGATAATGGATGTGCTGGACATGCCGAGAGATAAGTTCAGAATGGTCTGCCATGTAGTACGCTTCTGTCTATATCATGAGCTGCGTAGTATGTGTAGGTAATCCTTTCGAAAGTGGCTTTTTTGAAAGATGTCATGAAGAACTGCACAAATATTGCTAAGGCTCTCCACTTTCTGGAGGACCGAGTTTTGAAATCAGTGGAATGACCGGTGGAAGCAGAGTATGATAGCCAAGGAGATTTAGGCGTATGATTGCAAATGCGGCGGCGGTCGAAAAGAGAACACATAAGGCTGTTGTTTAAAGCACCTGTCTGGATTACATCTTCAAACTAAGGGCAAGCTTGGCATCCGTGACAGAGATGGAGAAACGTTCATCCATGTAGCTAGCTACATTTTCAGATATATTTTGTCAGAAAGTCATTTTCATTGCAAGTTAAAGCTTACTGTTAGCTAGCTAGCTAACGTTAGCTGTCTGGCTGGCTTGCAAGTTAATGTTACATGTATAATCTGTGTAGTAATGTTATTCATATCTCAGAGCCATTTGTATTGCTAGTTATAGCCTAATGTTAGCTAGCTAGCTAGCATTGAACCCAGCTAGATGGTTAGCTTTATCTACCTGTAGATTCATGCAGGGTAGTAACATTATGAGTTGGGATTATGGTTAATTGTTTAGCTAGCTAGCTAGCTACATGTCTAAACAAAAGACTCCACTTTTCAAGTAACCATTTCACTGTACCATTTACACCTTCTAACAAGCTAGAAACAAACCAAAAACATTGTTTAGAAAGTTGCTTTTAATTTTTAAACGGATGGGTTTATTGGTGTTAATACGCACCAGTTATGAGTCATCAGTTATCAGTTTTGGACCCCCAGGCTGCTGATGTCATGCAGCCTGTCATTTTTTTGTTAATAATTTTTCAGAACGACAACGACAAGTTTGATGTCGGACGACAATAGAATGTTCATGATGTCACTGTGACAACTGTATACAGACATGTCGATAGAAGTAGTATAAACCAGCCTTTAGTCTTGAAATCTTTTGTTGTACACCACCATACTCACTGTTTAGCACATTGCCTCACACGTGAAAGAGATGGGTGGGGCTAAGTCTTAAGAGGGTGTGAACGATGCTGAATGGGTGTAGAATAAGAAGAGCTCTTCATGTAGGTGTACCAAACATTCAAGGGCCATTTTCTCAAAAGTGGGGTTACAAGTTTTTCAACTTTCAAAGCAGAATTACTTTCCCATTTGTTCCTCAGCTGCAGTGTGTGATATACAGTTTTTCTAGCTGTGAGTCTACGGAGTCAACTTTTATCTAATGTAAAAAATAAAAAATAAAAAAAAATGTTGCTCCAAAAGACCAAATCGAGGCGGTCAGCCACAAATATACTTTCTTTACATGAGGCTCAGATCTCACTGCCATTCCTCTGTGTCCTTATAAGAGGTTAAATAGGGTAAAAACACGAGCTGTTACGATAGATACCTGTCATCAATCAGTTCCAACCGAGGAATGCGTCCCAGGAATAAAATCATGTGAATAGATCTGACGTGTTGGCACGTAGGGAAACAGAGATGTACGGAAACAATCAACTGTTTCCACATTTTGGCATCTGAGCACAGAGGAGGGAAAGCCCTTGGGTGACATAGACTCCACCCAACCACCCTGCTCGCACTCAGAGATGGTTTTTATCCCCTCAGTTTCCAGGAATCAATAACAACAACGGTCTCCAGCCGCTATCACTGGTTAGCTGGGAGGATGGCAGCTGATTTCAGTCGATCTCTGCTTTCTGAAGGGCCCCACCACTCCCAGTGGGGATTCCAGGATGTCTGGATAGCTGGAGAAAGGCCTGGGCCGCATGCCGTTGCCTGCCATCCCGTTCCCACCACCGCCACCACTGTCCTCCTCCATCCCAGGCTGCATCCTGCCAGAAGCTGAGAGCAGCCGTATGTCGGAGTGTGCATTGGCCACTGTGTGGCGTCGGACTCCTCCCACCTTCTCCAGGTAGGATTCCCCCTCCTGCTCCACTAGGGGAGCCAGAGAGGAGGAGTCTGAGGCATGATGATGAGTAACAGTGATCTCTGGTTGTGCCACTCCTCTTAACCTGGAAAGTGGTGCACGGCATTCTAGGGATATAGGAAGAAGAAGAGGAAAACACCTGTTTGAGTAATTCTCTGCTATTGTTTGAAAGTAATACAGTCGACTCCTGATAAGTATGCATTGGATAAATGCAATGCAAAGCAGTTCACCAGTCCTAATTCAAGAACAATTGTTAAAGGCCCAGTAGTCAAAATTATGTTTATTTACAGTTTTTTTCTATCATATTGTACAACAGCTGATGAAACTAACAGTGCAAAATATTTTTTTTATAAGTGCTATTTCCTGTGCCTTCAGGAAATTAGAGTCATCTATTAAAACTGAATTCATCTCCCAGTGTATGGTGGAAAGCAGACTCAACCAGATTTTCCTCTAGGATTTTGCCTGTGCTTAGCTCTATTCAATTTATTTTTCATCCAGAAAAACATAACAATTACAAGCACACCCATAACATGATTCAGCTACTGTACCACTATGCTTGAAAATATGGAGAGTGGTACTCAATAATGTGTTGTATTGGATTTGCCTCAAACATAACACTTTGTATTCAGGACAGAAAGTGCTATATCACATTTTTTTGCAGTATTACTTTAGTCAAGGGGTGTGAATACTGTAGTTGGCACTGTAGTTGTAGTTAGCTGGCACTGTAGTTGCTGATTTAAAATATAATTTACACAGGACCTTATAATCAGCAGATTTGCATGGGCGGGAGTTTTGGCATTCCATTGTGACATCACCGTGCTGTAAATTGGTTAATAGACCAATAACAAAGAGAGTTCCAAACCTCTCTGCCAATAACAGCTGGTTTTCCCTTTCCCACTCAGACCACTCCCAAAAGCTATTTTTGCCTATTTTAATGGGAATCTATTACAGTAAGGTACTTAATTGATACCCTGAAATTATTTGATATTGATATAAAAACTGCTGCATTGGGCCTTTAATTACTCTGGGATATCTGCATGCTCTAGTTTAGTGCATGACGTCACGACCATCCCAAGCCATTGAATTTATCAGGCTGACTGTAATGGCAATCATAGAAACAACTACACTGGGGAAGGGGAGTAAAAGTGCATTAAAGAAAGTGTGTGTGCTAGCCAGTTCCAGGCCAGTGGGATAAGAAATGTGATCAAATGCAGATTTGCAGGCTCTGGTGATGTTTTTTATGTGGTTTATGTGATTTGTCATGCCATAGAAGCCTAGTTAGGGTTTTCAAGGCTTATTTCCCCTCATAGAGCCCTGGGGGCCACGGTAAAAGGGATCACACATTCTCCTTCTTATTAAAAAAAAAACGGGTCAAATTGCTGTTAATGCTTCTTTTGAAAACAAGTACTATTTTACTCTTTTATTAACTGTTCATTATTGTTCAAAATACAATATGATTAGGGAAAGAAAAAAACACTTAATCTTACTATAAAGCGTGGGACCAAAGCTTATACTATGTTCTGTTGTGACCCAGGCCACTCACCTACGAAGCGGTTGATGTTGCTAACGTGGAGGACGTTACCCAGGTAAGGCGAGATGACTGTCTCGACCAATCCCTCTAGCTGATAGTACTCTTGACTGGGCCCGTTAGACTCATGGATGCCCTGTGGATAGATACAATGACAGAAACATGGACAGATACACTGTGAGTAAGCATGGGATGGTGCTCAACACAGACAGTTGACACAGAGGCCTCACTTTGAACCCTATTGCATTAACTTCACCTTACGATGTGAGATAATGTTATGTTCATTTGCCACAGAGCCAGGCTCTGATTTGCCATGTAGTGCTTCAGCTTTCACTGCAACTGACCCAAAGGGGTTTAGAAGCTACATGTACTAACTATTATTATTCTACTATATGTGGTGACAATTGTCACATAAAGTGTCTACATGTCCAGATTAATGACTGGTGTAGAAGTAAGCTTACCTGCAGAATCAGCAGCATTTGTGTGATGGCTGGGGGGACTGTGGCAATGGGCAGTAGGTCTTCTAGGGAGAGCTTCAACAGAACCAGGTCTCTGAAGCCCAGTAGAGCCATCTGTCTGACGGTAAGCTCCTGACCCTGCACTCACACAGGAAAAAAAACACACATAAACTAATGATGTTCATGAGGGATGAAATTAGATGGCAACATTGCAGTAAAGGGCTGGGAGGACTTCAAGATGCCAAATAAACGAAAGAGTACGGCAAAAAGCAGAGGCTGTAATTGAGAGAGGGAAGGAGAGAGAGAGAGAAAGAGATTTCTCACCCTACACTGACAGGGGCAGGAGAGGATTGTCCCTATCTGGCTGTGTGCGGTAGAATGAGCAGCGAGTTTCGGAATTAAGCCAGGACGGCAGGATTAATAACACCCCTACTGTATAAACCAAGTGCCATGGGATTTGTACTGATCACTGAGGGTCAGGCAGTCGGTTTAAAGTCTCGGCGAAAGGACGGGCTGTATGTTGGCAGTACCTGAACAGGATAGAATATAGCCTGGAGCGTGGGCAAGATCGCAGTGAAGAACCTGATCCACATCTCGGACAGGATAAGGAGTTGACTGTCACCTGAGGAGAAAGGGAGGGACAAATGAACCAGCATTAGATGACACTGTGACAAATGAAACAGATCAAAGTCCTGTCACAGAGTATTCGTCCCCTGAGTCTGAAAGCATTGGACAGGTGGAAATCAATATGGCTCATGGATAAGGATTTTTACTATTGAATTGCTATTACACATAATGCTGTATGCTGCAAAAGACCGAATCGAGGTGGTCAGTTACAAATAAACTCTCTTTACATGAGGCTCAGATCTCACTCTCATTCCTCTGTGTCCTTATGAGAGGTTTAATAGGGTAAAAACACAAGCGGTTACAGTAGATACCTGTCATCAATCAGTTCCAACTGAGGAATGCGTCCCAAGAATAAGACCTTGGGAAAATACCCTGACCATCTCTCTGTGAACAAAGTAACTTCCTTAAATGTAAATGCAAACTAGCCAAATTGTTTGCAACGTTTCATGGCGCAGATGGTACACTTACCCTCATAAAGTCTAATCTTCTCCAGAATATGTGACAGGCCTTTGGTCAAGAGTTGATTCTAGGACAAATTGTAAGAAAGAAAGAGAAAATGTCAGAAACGTATGTTTTTAAATTCAAGGAAACAGTAACAGTTTAAAGTTCTCTTACATGGCTGATGCAAAATGACTCTATTAAAATCTACATGAGGGACAGCTGGTGTGCAAATGAAATGCATCTCACATGCCAGTTGGTGTAAGGTTGCTGAAAGGAGGTGTTCATTTGTGTCCTATCCAAAACACGTAGAAAAGGGGATATTTATAACCAACGTTCAGAATTAACAGGTTTAAACCCCTTTAAAATAATCAGTTCTCTGCTGACTGAATAATTGATCAACAAATGCACAGAAAAGCACTAAGCAAAAGAAAATCTGCTCATTGCATATAGAGGAGCTGGTAAATCAATGTGTTGTGTAACACCTCAACTGACACTGCAATGGAACACACACTTCCACTTCTGATTGAGGCTTGACGGATTCCAAAAAGTTTGACCATTGCTCAACTCAGTGGCAGAGTCCCACCTGTTTAGCCTGTTTTGCATGTTATTTTGGTATGAATACGTGTCACATATCAGTTTGCAAACAAAACAAATCATTGAGTTAATAAAGCCACATACAAACATGTTCTCTTTTTTGCTTTCTTGAGTAAGGCAGCTCCAAAATGCAGGTGTTAGCTCAGTGCTTTCTGTGGTGGTGGGGCAGCCAGCAGAAAATACGGAGCGTAGGGGTTGGTAATGTTCCCTAGTTGCGCCGTGATTGGCTCAGTGTTCTGTTACTCATGGGGACACTACGTCACCGCAAAATCTATGGGGAGAGCTCGAAAATTCAAGCCCTTTGGGTGCTGCCATAGAGTTACATTAGAAGTGCCCATCCAAGAAGGCTCAAGGTCATTGGCCACAGATAAAAAGACATCAAATCATGTTATATCTACCGTAGCTTTGATTGGACTGATGTCAACATCATACTTTCAAAATCTTAGCTAGCAAGCTAGCACTCATCATTATGAATCAAGTCGACAATCTACTGGCAAATCCTTTTCAAACCTTGCCATGTGAAGAGAAATTATGAAGATAATTTATAGATTAAACGTATTGGTGCTCATCGGCCATTGGAGATAAACATTACATAACACATTGGAAATTGCAAATGAGTGGTTTGGAAGGAATCAGTGGCTAACTGCAAGCATTTCAAAGCAATCACTAGCATGCTATTCAGTGGAGTGGGTGTGTGGTCCAAGTCTGGGTTTAAGGATCTCTTTTCCAAGCTTAAAAGGATAAACATTCAACATTGGCAATGCTGTCAATCCAGCATGACTTCTGCCGCCTTCAAAACAACTGGAAACTCGGAACTGGGAAATCTCAGACTTCAGTGAGTTCAAGACAACTGTGACCTCAGGAAAAAAACTAGCTCTGACTGGGAAAATACGTTTTGAATGGTCTTCCAACTCGTAATTCAGAGTCGGGAACTCAAGCCTCTTTCTAGAGCTATGAACTGAAGATCACTGACGTCATGATTCAACGTTTACAGAGTTCCCAGTTGTCTTGAAAGCACCATAAATCCAGAGAATGACAGAGTTCGATGACAAAATTTGCCCACGAAGGTCCGCCGCGCCACTTCCTGTTCAAGTGAGCACAGCACAACAAGGTGAGTCAAAAAATGTATTGTATGCTGCTTCAGAAATGATGTAATATGCCAGGGAGATATGTATACTATAGCTAAGAAAGTAATACTGAGTTGTTGTGTTGTAATTTGAAATACTTGCTACACCAGAAGTTAATGCTTATATGTAGGAGGAATGTATATGGTGGGGTCAATCGAGGGCGGATAAGAGCCATGTGCCTGTGAAGTTACTAAGTAAGGGAAAAGGCAATCACATGGTTGCGGTCACTGATAAGGGTGGATAGCTGTGGATTAGTGAGGAATGGGGGGGGGGGCCGAGGTCAGGTCAGGTCACATGAAGGGAGAAGGAACAGTTTACTACCCACATCACTTAACTTCCTACCTAGCAACAAAGATGTAGGGTTTAGAAAAAAGGAGGAGACTCCGCCTAAAGGGGGGTATAAATACTTGTGCTGGTGGAACCATGTCTTTGTCTTTGCAGCTGTTTGACCCATTGGGTGAATAAACTTGGTTTGAACTTTGACTAGTTGTCTGTTCGTTTTTCACTCTGTTTGTCAGAACCTAACAAAGTTTATGCTGTGTAGTAAGCCATTACTTGCCCATGTGCCTCACCCTAATAATTTGGTCCCTTTTCCCCTCATAATTTAGCCTACTGTTCTGACTTGGTGGTGCATGTAGCCTATAGCCTGTTTTAAAGAAATGTAATCATTGAATATTGTAAGAGCTTTCATTGTCGGCATATGCGCACCCCTTATTTATCCTACGGTTCTGACTTGGTATACAGTGAGAATACCGTAAGAACGGCCCATGCTCTGAATTCTATCGCTGTACATTTCAAAAGTGCTGAACAAATAGTTATATTGACTACGTCCGTCCTTGCTCGCTCGTTATTGTCTTAATCGAAATTACGGATTGCCTCTCATCCACTAGTTGTCCCAGTATGCCATAATTTGTACATCTCAATTGTCAGTAGAAACCACATTTGCTTAATCAGCCACATCAGCTATGTTTTTTAAAGGCAGTAAATGAGGCTGAATTAACTGTTTCGCTGCCAGACAAGGCTCCGCTGATAGCCAGGTGTAGCAGTGGTAAGGTGTTGGGACTGCTGTTGGGACTCTGCTATTGGGACAGCTTCATGTAGGCCCTAACAGTTTGTGGGCACCGTTTGTCACCGTTATAGTGCACTTCGTGTATTGTTTAGTGGTGTAGTGTAGTGGCTTTGCTGGCATGGACCTCCATTTTTGGGGGGAGTGCCCCACCAAGACTTACATGCTAAAATCACCACTGGCTCAACTGCTATTTTAGGACAAATAATTAAGAAAGCAATCTAAATTTAGTTTAGTAAAACACCAAAACACCTTTCACTTCAATTGAAAAATAAATAAATATATGAATTACTTCATTATTATCACTACATTTGACACATGTATATGATTTTCCAGGTACCTTGGCTCTTGTCAACTCACCCAGACTGTTTTTAAATTGTTCTTATTGAGGCATTTTCCTAAAACACCTTACAAACACATTTGACTGGAAAGTTTGTAAAGGGTCTTTTGGAATGAATGGGGCAAAAATCCTTACTTACAAATCTGATATGGCTATTAAGTCCCTAAATAAACGACATATGTACCTACATGTGCATTATATTAAGCAAACTATTCCTTTGATCATTTTAGGTGGTGAATCTACAGTACATGCAAGGGGAAAGGGCATACCTGGAAGTACTCTGTGATGAACGATCCCAGCTCGGTCTTGAGGAGCCATCTAAAAGGACACAGAACAATGGGACTAGCTAATAACGTGAAAGAAAAACATTGATTTAAAACGCACTTTATAAAAGTATTGATAGTGGTGCCCTAAATCAAAGGTGGCGGCAACATTTTGATGTCTCCTTTCCTTTATGTTGATTCCACTAAGGCCTTATCTGTCAAAGCCTTACGGGTTACAAGAACAGAACAAGGAGGACCCTGTCCCCAAAGCTTCCTGCAGTGTGCGGTGAAGTCACAAAGCTCTTACAGAGTACCTCTATCTAGACTGTCAATTCAACCTTACCTGATGCTCTCATTGAGGGTGTAAAGCTCATTAGCTTGCAACCCTCCACCCTGGAACACTTTGATCACGGCTGTTTGGACACTAAGGGACAGAAACACAGGGTCAGGTCAGAGCTCTTAGGTCAGAGGGCACCTCAACTGCCTGGCAAATGGGAAGCTCTGGCTGATATCAACAGGACATTATTTAAACTTTTCTGAAAGATGGATGATTGTGATAGATGGTGATTAGGTTGCCTCATTTTGTCTAATAAGTCAATCATACACTGAGTATACCAAACATTCGGGAACACCTTCCTAATATTGAGTTGCATCCCTTTCCCCTTAGAAAAGCCTCAATTCGTCGGGGCATGGACTCTACAAGGTGTCAAAAACGTTCCACGGGATGCTGTCCTATGTTGACTCCAATGCTTCCCACAGTTGTGTCAAGTTGGCTGGATGTCCTTTGGGTGGTGGACCATTCTTGATACACACGGGGAAATGTTGAGCGTGAAAAACCCAGCAGCGTTGTAGTTCTTGACACAAACTGGTGCACATGGCACCTCCTACCATACACCGTTCAAAGGCACTTAAATATTTTGTCTTGCCTAGGGTTGCAAAGGCTCAGAAACTTTCCGGTAAATTTTCATTAGCTTATTACAGTGAACCTTTTTTGTGGGATACACATAAGGCAATTCTAGGTCTTGTGGCATATTTTGGTTAAACTACCCCCAATTCAATGGAATTGCAACCTTCTGCATGCACAGTGCATTCTTCCATCACATGTACAGCTGATTCTCAATATCTTGCACACTAATGAGATGCTACTGAGCCCACACTACTACACTGTCTGAGCCAAGGACTACATGCTTTCTGGTAAGTTTTGATTACAATACTGGCTGGGGTGAATATATTTTATATAACATACATTATTTTCTTGTTAACTAGTAAATAGTAGCCCACAGCAAAGTGTGTTTAAATCATTTCTAACTTAACCATTTCTGCTAGTTAGTTTTTGCTTCCGTGTGGGTTTTAGCTTGCTTGAGCCTAACTGAGGAGTGTTAATTCACCTGTTTCCATACATGTATCATTTTAAAACATGTATCTTACAAAGGAGTTGTTTAATCTAACTACTTAACTATTTATCTGTACATGGAATTGTATTCGGGTTTTTTTACAATTCTTTTACTCATCTTTACAGGAAAATGCCACGGGCACTATCTGATGTGTGGAGACATTTCCCTCCAGCTAATGTAGAAGGAAAAGCTGTGTACATTTGCAAATACTGTGCCAAATCATATGTGAAGAATGCAACAAAGATGCAGAATCATCTGGCCAAGTGCATAAAGTTCCCTCAGCGCTCACAACAAGCAACCTCTGACAAAAGTCCCTCTACTTCTATAGCAACAGCTCATGGTCCTCCTGGAATCAGAAGTTTATGTGTATGCAACTGGTTCACCTCTGATGCTCACAGGCAATGTGTATTGGAAGAGATTTCTGAATGTTCTTCGCCCAGCATACACCCCTCCAACCAGACATGCTTTATCTACTCATTTGCTGGATGCATAGGTCAACAGAGTTCAAGTGAAGGTCAAGCAAATCATAGAGAAAGCAGACTGTATTGCAATCATCTCTGATGGGTGGTTGAATGTTTGTGAGCAAGGAATAATGAACTACATCATCTCCACCCCTCAACCAGTATTTTACAAGAGCACAGACACAAGGGACAACAGACACACCGGTCTCTACATTGCAGATGAGCTGAAGGAAGTCATCAATGAGCTTGGACCAGAGAAGGTATTTGCACTGGTGACAGACAATGCTGCGAACATGACAGCTGCTTGGTCTAAAGTGGAGGTTTCCTACCCTCACATCACACCCATTGGCTGTGCTGCTCATGCATCACTACAAGAGAGCTAAGGAAATGGTTAGGTATGTGAAGGGTCATCAAGTTATAGCAGCAATCTACCTCACCAAGCAAAGTGAGAAGAATAAGAGCACCACATTGAAGCTGCCCAGCAACACCCATTGGGGTGGTGTTGTCATCATGTTTGACAGTCTCCTGGAGGGGAAGGAGTCTCTCCAAGAAATGGCCATATCACAGTCTGCCGATATGGACAGCCCCATCAAGAGTATCCTCCTGGATGATGTATTTTGGGAGAGAGTGGTAAGCAGCCTGAAACTTCTGAAACCTATAGCAGTAGCCATTGCACGGATTGAGGGAGACAATGCCATCCTGTCTGATGTTCAGACTCTGCTTGCAGATGTAAGAAAATAAATCCGTACTGCCCTGCCCACTTTTGCTCCAAGCAGAGGAAACTGCAGTTCTGAAATACATCAAAAAGCATTAAGACTTCTGCCTGAAGCCCATACACGCTGCAGCGTACATGTTGGACCCCAAGTATGCTGGCAAGAGCATCCTGTCTGGTGCAGAGATCAACAAGGCCTATGGTGTCATCACTACCTTGGCATGGATGAGGGCAAGGTTCTTGGCAGTCTGGCGAAATACACTTCCAAGCAAGGGCTTTGGGATGGAGATGCAATATGGCAGTCGTGCCAACACATCTCATCAGCCACCTGGTGGAAGGGACTTTGTGGATCTGAAGCTCTTTCCCCTGTTGCCTCATCCTCCAAATCCCACCAACATCAGCCGCCTCAGAGCGCTCAGAGGTCCTTGTTTGGGAACACACACACACACCAAAGCATGCAATAGGCTGACCAATACAAGGATTGAAAAATCGGTGGCCATCTGGGCAAATTTGAGGCTTTTTGAGCCTGACAGCGAGCCATCCTCAAGGTTGGAAAGTGACAGTGAAGATGAGGCCTCAGAGACTGATGGCCAAGAGTTGGACATTGAGGAGGATCAGGGAGAAGACATGGAAGCCTGAGAGGAAGACAACCAAAGCTTTAGTTTCTAGACTATCGTTTTACAGATGTATGCTGAAAATGTTTTTGGGAGATGTGATGGATAATTGGGGATCATTCAATACTCCCTATCTTTTATTTATTTATTTTAATTTTATTTTTTTTATTTTATTTTTTTATTTATTTTTTTACTTTTTTTTCTTTGCGGGGTGGATCAGCTTAATATTGCGGAAAGAATGTTGCTTCCAATGTAATTGTCTGCATCATTTCCAATCCCCCATATTTTTTGGGGTAAATATATATATCCATACACGCATGCATACATATACACATATATACATACACATACCTATATAGACATATATACTTTTTTAACGAATATACCTTTATTATTATTCCCCGCAACCCTACCACCGCTCCGCAACCCTACCACCATCTTATACCCATTTTACAGACACAGTCTACTTTATAATAGTTCTCTCTTGTTTGTTCTTAGTCCTTCCTCTATTTCTGTTGTCCATCCAATTTTATTTCCACTTGTAACTGTGCTATTTCACAAAAGCTCCGCACCTATACACATTTCACAGATCCCGRATGCCCTACATTGTTTATCRTGTTATTAGTCCCACCCTTCAGTTCCACTCAACCCRTCCCATCTATCTTCCAACATCATCCATTTCGGATTTTTATTTGCCATATATTTTTCAACTGTGCTGTGATGCTTCACAAAAGATTTGAACCTTCCTATTCTCATAGCTTCTACAGATTGTAAATTAAAAATAAAATTTTTTGCRAAAATAATTATTATATTATTGATTGATTGACTATGGCTTTTCAAATCCCCCAGTATTGCTATCTGTAGCBTTAGTTCTAGGCAAATGTTGCAATTCTTCAGCCATTCCTGGACCTGTGACCAAAAACGAGCTACATATGGACAATACCAAAATAAATGATCTAATGACTCTGCCTCCTCACAACAGAATCTGCAGAGCTGGGAAGATTGTATACCCCATATATATAACATTCTATTAGTTGCAAGAATTTTGTACAGTAATTTAAATTGAAAAATTCGAAGTTTTGAATCCGGCGTTGTTTTGCGTATCAATTCATAAACCATGTGCCATGGAATGGGTACATCGAAAATCTCTTCCCAACTATTTTGCAATTTATATGGCACAGCTGTCAGTTTTTTGGTCCTTAAATGAAATTGGTATATGTTTTTATTTATCACACTTTTCTTTAACCATTTATGTTCTTTAATACAGGGCCGACATACAAGTTCCTTACTTTTTTCCCCTTCTACTTACTCCCTATCTTTTGTTGTTCAGTGAAATCATCCCATGTGAAGAGTCAACTCATTTAATTAAAGTTCAATTCGTAACTAAATCGTTTTTAAACATTTCTATTGGAAGAAATTTTATCATTTGCAATTATGTCTAGTTATGATAAGGTAAAAGGTTTATGTTTCTGTCTCCATATGATATGGTAAATATATCCAATGCAAAAAACATCTACATTTAAATGGTGTTAATATTAATTTGCATATATTTTCGTTAATTCCCATATATTCCCATTAATTCCCACGGAAGATTTCCACCTAAATGATTTCCCTAAAATGTGCAAACCGAGTCTTGCCCATTCATCCTCTGAATGGCACACATACACAATCCATGTCTCAAATGTCTCAAGGTTTAAAAATCCTTCTTTAACCTGTCTCCTCCCCTTCATCTACACCGATTGAAGTGGATTTAACAAGTGACATCAAGAAGGGATCATATCTTTCACCTGTATTCATCTGTCTATGTCATGGAAAGAACAGGTGTCCTTAATGTTATGTAAACTCAGTGTATGTCTTGAGTCATGTTAATTACAATTTCTTTTTAAAACTTATTTTGATAACAACCCACCGTGGAGAATTAGTGCCCTGCAACATTTTCTGAATATGAATTCTCCAATGTAGGAAGAGAGGTGTGAAATACGATGCATTTTGCAACAGGGAGGCATGGACATACTGTAAACAGTGAAAACCAGAGATCCATTTAAAGCCCCTCTGCAGATATTGTCATAACATATTGTCATTACATGGCCTTGGGGGTTTTCATAAACCTTTTCATTGTGTAGCAAAGCTGTGTAAAGGTACTGTCCAGAATCAACCCCTAGCACGTACCCCCTGGGCACTTTTGTAGAGCCTGAAGGAATTAGAAAGGAAAAAAGGGCTTGTGAAAACTTTGCATTGGCCTTTTGTTCTAGTTTAGGGCGGTCCGCTATCAGGTCAAAACAGTGCAGCGTACCATTGTGACTTCGGCCCTTCGCTGTGGAGGACTGTGCCGTACAAGCGGTGGCGGCGGCCCGGTGACCATGTAACCAAGGACACAAAATCCACACCTATGGAAAGACCTGCTTTCGGTGGACAAAGAGCACGCCAAGCGCCTCAGTGGCACCTCTGGGGTTTAGCGGAAGGGACCTCTTAGCGGCCGAAGCGCCCGCTGCCCCATCCGCTTCCCACAAAACATCCTGTCAAATGCTCTATTCACTTCCTGAGAGAAGTGGAGGGGGGAGAGCAGTCTGACACATTTCCATACCGAAATAAAGGGTTAGCTTCCGTTTCCGTAGTGAGTATGTTCAAAACCGCCAGCTCAACAGTACTATCCACACTTTTTGCAGATAAAGAGTGATGGGGTGGTCAGAGAGGAAAGAGACCGTCGCAGGTCTTCCTGCTCCAACCCGGACACTTACTAATATACACATAACCCACATCGTCTAAACACTTCCTGGTGGGATTACAACATTATTTATCCTGTCATTTCCTATCATGTTCTCTTTGGACATTTTAGGGAAATAAAGTGAGGCACAAAGAGATATGATATGTATCAAATCTAGTTGCTTCCCATTTGAAAGCAAACCAAAAGTCAGTTTAGTATCTAATGGCTGGTATGGACCCTCTGTCAGAGATGTATGAAAAGAGAAACGTGTTTCACACACTCAAACACACACATTTAAAAGCAGTGTTGGATGTGGTTCGCACAGATGAGGCTCACCCACCTATTCCAGACGCTTGTGTTGGACAGCTGCTGGCCGACCGAGCTGGCGTGGAAGCAGGCGAGGTCCGTCAGCACGGGCGAGCTCATGAAGCGAGGGCGGGGCCGCCGAAATGATCCCATCATGCACCAGGCCTGCAGAAAACACAAGTCAGTGGTTAATAATGGCTATTCAATTGGGTGCAACTAAAAGTTCATGCCATTGCCGATTAAAAAAAATATATATATCCTGCGGTATAGAAGTCTGTGTATGAGCTATACAGTGCATTTCTGCCTCCAATGCTAATGCCGTTCATTCTACTGAATAGACCACATGGATGAAATGAAAACTTGGTGTGACATTGTGAAAGTTTCAGAATCAACAGCCACTGGCGGAGACGAAGACTGAAACCAAAATACTTTGTCTACAACATTCACACAAAATGTGTTTGTGTGTGTACAGTAAACCGCTACAATGAGCGAGTGAGTTCACGAAGCGAAACCGTGTCTGAGGGGAAGACAGACACTCGCTCTCACAGCAGGTATGCATGCTTATGTTGTCTTAATACGAGAGAGCCTGTATCATTCCGAAAGCAGAGAGGTGGTGAACCCCCGCCGCTGTGCAGTCATGTCAACTTCCTCTCGTCCATTAGCTTCCTGCCTTACTGCTCTAACCCAAACCTCAGTAGTGTTTACAGCACAAACTGTGCCCTAATGAAAGGGCCAACCGCCAAAAGCCTGGGTTGGTTAGGTAAGAGAAGAGTGGCTAAGCTAGGCTACACTAGGCTATAATAAGTGCCTGAGAACAGCAGTTTAATGGGATTCGGCGTTCCGCACAGATATATGGATAGCTTGTGAGCCAGGCCCCAGAAAATAACGCTGTGTCGAGAGCTTGGTAAACTAAAATTAGATAAGGGACAAGGTGACAGGAGGTGGGCCATCGCACAGCTTTTAGACTCAAGTCACCCACTGACAGAGAGAGCAGGAAACCCACATGAAGGGGAAGGGAGGGTGGTGAATGCCACCAAATGTTGTAAACAACGCACATGCGCTCTTTCCCACGCATTGAAAAGGCACTCATGCACAAGCTGGCCTGGTACATAAACAATCACACACAGACTTGCACAAACACAAGCTAGCAAACACCTACGGTACACACTTGAGCGAGACATGCACACACAAGCTGGTGAACACACACACACACCGCACCCCGCCTGTACCCACCACGTCACCCCATCCCACACACATCTGGGTGTCAGAAAGTATCCCTACCTCCCCAATCTACTCTGTAGAATGAGAGCAGATGCAACAGCACCCACCACTCCTTTAAAGAGGCGCAATGCCTAATATTCAAGATATGTGGGCCAACCCTTGCTTGCGTGAAAGAATTGGTTAAGATTTACAGATGTGTTATGACCAGCTCAGTTGGGCCTGTGTGTGTACAAATGAATGAGAGAGAGAGCGAGAGAGCGAGAGCGAGAGAGAGAGAGAGAGAGAGAGAGAGAGAGAGAGAGAGAGAGAGAGAGAGAGAGAGAGAGAACGTGACTTATGTACATGTGTGCGTGTGTCCTCATCAAGTGCAGATCCAAAATTAGAAAGAACATCGAAAAGCTGTAAATGAAAGATTATTCTGCACCTCCTTTTTTTCTCTCGCCTTCGTGCTCTGCGTCCCCTCTAATGCTGTCCCTTTGTGCACTCCACTGAGGGTAGCCTGGCAACGCTAAATAAGTATTTAGCAATCACCTCTCTCTCTGTTCTCTGTTTGGCAGACCAGATGAAAATAAACAATAGCATGCTTGTGTGCATCCATTTGCCCTGATCCAAGAAGAAATCAGAGTGAGGGTTTGTGGGGCACTCTGCAACATGAGGGCTGGACTATTAGCCACCTGGGTCGCCCTAATTGAGACTAGGGTAGTGGGCACTATGGATGTATACTTTCAAAATGCATCCATAAATACAATGTTTAGCACAGATCTGTAGATGACTGGATAGGGGACGGTAGTAGTAGGGGAATTCTATGGTAACAGAATGACACTGAAATACTTTTAAATTGAAAAAGAATGATGCCAAACAAAAACCTTTGACTACAAAGTCAAAGAAACCAGACAACTCTATGCACAAGGAATCGTGCTACACTGTACTGTACCAAACTCTACTCTACTGTATTATATTGTACTGACCTATACATTTCTTTACCGTACTGTACCAAACTCTAATGCGAGTGTAGCAAATCAAGATGTAGCGTCATTGCTTGTAGACGCAGTTTGGTGTTAGGCTGGGTGACTGTTAGGGACTACTATTTTAGATCAGCACATTAGAGCTTTTCTACTTCTCATTCTCTTTGAATCAGCGCCTGCGCCCTATTGCCACAGGCTTGGTATCACCAACACTGGATGTCACCTTGCCTCTTTGACTAAGTACTTACAACCTTCAGTGACATTCTAAAGATCTAATGCCTTCCCTAATCAGCAGTAGGAGTTACTAGTAAGGTAATTATTTTCAGCGAGGAGTGTCACACACACGAGCAGGCCTTAGGCTGCAATGACTGTCAGCGTAGCGTCAACCACCTTTACTGTACTTTCCTATAAAGGTGCATCAAACTGCTGCAACTTGGACTCATGGGTAGACGTAACATGGTTAACGTAAATATGTCTCCCTCCACCTGGTATGATATGTTACATTTCGTATGGTATGTATACATTTGAGGAGGTCCATCTTCCATCTCGTATAACTTAATATGTCTTCTAGGCAGAGTTGCAAAGAAAAATCCATATCTCAGACTGTTCAATAAAAAGAAAAGATTAAGATGGACAAAAGAACACAGACACTGGACAGAGGGACGCCTCTTCACTGTTGACGTTGAGACTGGTGTTTTGCGGGTACTATTTAATGAAGCTGCAAGTTGAGGACTTGTGAGGCGTCTGTTTCTCAAACTAGACACTCTAATGTACTTGTCCTCTTGCTCAGTTGTGCACCAGGGCCTCCCACTCCTCTTTCTATTCTGGTTAGAGCCAGTTTGCACTGTTCTGTGAAGGGAGTAGTACACAGTGTTGTACGAGATCTTCAGTTCCTGGGCAATTTCTTGCATTGAATAGCCTTCATTTCTCAGAACAAGAACAGACTGACGAGTTTCAGAAGAAAAGTCTTTGTTTCTGGCCATTTTGAGCCTGTAATCGAACACACAAATGCTGATGCTCCAGATACTCACCTAGTCTAAAAGCCCGTTTTATTGCTTCTTTAATCAGCAGCACAGTTTTCAGCTGTGCTAACATAATTGCAAAAGGGGTTTCTAATGATCAATTAGCCTTTTAAAATGATACACTTGGATTTGCTAACACAACGTGCCATTGGAACACAGGAATGACGGTTGCTGATAATGGGCCTCTGTACACATATGTAGATATTCCATAAAAAAATCTGCCGTTTCCAGCTACAATAGTCATTTACAACATTAACAATGTCTACACTGTATTTCTGATCAATTTGATATTATTTTAATGGACAAAAAATATGCTTTTCTTTCAAAAACAAGGACATTTCTAAGTGACCCCAAACTTTTGAAAGGTAGTGTATTTGTTAATAATTCCAATTTGTTGTGGCTAACATTAGTTAGGTTCCTAACGTTAGTTAGGTGGCTAACGTTAAATACGCTAGGGGTTAGGGGTTAAGGCTAGGAGTTAGGTTAAAGGGTAAAGGTTAGGGGAAGGGTTGGCTAACATTAGAGGTCGACCGATTAATCGCCATGGCCGAATAATTAGGGCCGATTTTTCATAACAATCGGTAATCAGCATTTTTGGACGCCGATTATGGCCGATTACATTGCAATCCACGAGGAGACTGCGTGGCAGGCTGACCACCTGTTACGCGAGTGCAGCATCAAAAGGACCTTGTGGCTGCAAGGAGCCAAGGTAAGTTGCTAGCTAGCATTAAACTTATCTTATAAAAAACAATCAATCTTAACATAATCACTAGTGAACTGCACATGGTTGATGATATTACTAGGTTAACTAGCTTGTCCTGCGTTGCATATAATCAATGCGGTGCCTTGATTATATAATCAATGCGGTGCCTTGATTTATCATTGAATCACAGCCTACTTCAACTTCGCCAAACGGGTGATGATTTAACAAAAGTGCATTCGTGAAAAAAGCACACTCGTATATGCAGCAGTTTGGGCCACCTGGCTCGTTGCGAACTGTGTGAAGACAATTTCTTCCTAACAAAGACCGTAATTAATTTGCCTGAATTTTACATAATTATGACATAACATTGAAGGTTGTGCAATGTAACAGAAATATTTAGACTTAGGGTTGCAACCCATTCGATAAAATACAGAAAGGTTCGGTATTTCACTGAAAGAATAAACGTTTTGTTTTCGAAATGATAGTTTCCAGATTTGACCATATTAATGACCTAAGGCTCGTATTTCTGTGTGTTTATTATATTATAATTAAGTCTATGATTTGATATTTGATAGAGCAGTCTGACTGAGCGGTGGTAGGTAGCAGCAGGCTCTTAAGCATTCATTCAAACAGCACTTTACTGCGTTTGCCAGCAGCTCTTAGCAATGCTTGAAGCACAGCGCTGTTTATGACTTCAAGCCTATCAACTCCCAAGATTAAGCTGGCAATACTATAGTGCCTATAAGAACATCCAATAGTCAAAGGTATATGAAATACAAATGTTATAGAGAAAAATAGTCCTATAATAACTACAACCTAAAACTTCTTATCTGGGATTATTGAAGACTCATGTTAAAAGGAACCACTAGCTTTCATATGTTCTCATGTTCTGAGCAAGGAACTTAAATGTTAGCTTTTTTACATTGTACATATTGCACTTATACTTTCTTCTCCAACACTGTGTTTTTGCATTATCTAAACCAAATTGAACATGTTTCATTATTGATTTGAGACTAAATTGATTTTATTTATGTATTATATTAAGATAAAATAAGTGTTCATTGTTCATTCAGTATTGTTGTAATTGTCATTATTACACACATATATATATATATATATATATATACTGCTCAAAAAAATAAAGGGAACACTTAAACAACACAATGTAACTCCAAGTCAATCACACTTCTGTGAAATCAAACTGTCCACTTAGGAAGCAACACTGATTGACAATAAATTTCACATGCTGTTGTGCAAATGGAATAGACAACAGGTGGAAATTATAGGCAATTAGCAAAACACCCCCAATAAAGGAGTGGTTCTGCAGGTGGTGACCACAGACCACTTCTCAGTTTCCTATGCTTCCTGGCTGATGTTTTGGTCACTTTTGAATGCTGGCGGTGCTTTCACTCTAGTGGTAGCATGAGACGGAGTCTACAACCCACACAAGTGGCTCAGTAGTGCAGCTCATCCAGGATGGCACATCAATGCGAGCTGTGGCAAGAAGTTTGCTGTGTCTGTCAGCGTAGTGTCCATAGCATGGAGCGCTACCAGGAGACAGGCCAGTACATCAGGAGACGTGGAGGAGGCCGTAGGAGGGCAACAACCCAGCAGCAGGACCGCTACCTCCGCCTTTTGTCAAGGAGGAGCACTGCCAGAGCCCTGCAAAATGACCTCCAGCAGGCCACAAATGTGCATGTGTCTGCTCAAACGGTCAGAAACAGAATCCATGAGGTGGTATGAGGGCCCGACGTCCACAGGTGGGGGTTGTGCTTACACCAAGATTGGCAAATTCGCCACTGGCGCCCTTGTGCTCTTCACAGATGAAAGCAGGTTCACACTGAGCACATGAGCACATGTGACAGACGTGACAGAGTCTGGAGACGCCGTGGAGAACGTTCTGCTGCTTGCAACATCCTCCAGCATGACCGGTTTGGTGGTGGGTCAGTCGTGGTGGGGGTGGCATTCTTTTGGGGCCGCACAGCCCCTCCATGTGCTCGCCAGAGGTAGCCTGACTGCCATTAGGTACCGAGATGAGATCCTCAAACCTTGTGAGACCATATACTGGTGCGGTTGGCCCTGGGTTCCTCTAATGCAAGACAATGCTAGACCTCATGTGGCTGGAGTTGTCAGCAGTTCCTGCAAGAGGAAGGCTTGATGCTATGGACTGGCCCGCAAGTTCCCCAGACCTGAATCCAATTGAGCACATCTGGGACATCATGTCTCGCTCCATCCACCAACGCCACGTTGCACCACAGACTGTCCAGGAGTTGGCGGATGCTTTAGTCCAGGTCTGGGAGGAGATCCCTCAGGAGACCATCCGCCACCTCATCAGGAGCATGCCCAGGCGTTGTAGGGAGGTCATACAGGCACGTGGAGGCCACACACACTACTTGAGCCTCATTTTGACTTGTTTTAAGGACATTACATCAAAGTTGGATCAACCTGTAGTGTGGTTTTCCACTTTAATTTTGAGTGTGACTCCAAATCCAGACCTCCATGGGTTGATAAATTTGATTTCCATTGATAATTTTAGTGTGATTTTGTTGTCAGCACATTCAACTATGTAAAGAAAAAAAGTATTTAATAAGAATATTTCATTCATTCAGATCTAGGATGTGTTATTTTAGTATTCCCTTTATTTTTTGGAGCAGTGTATATATATACATATACGTATATATATATATAAATAAAAATCGGCCCATTAATCGGTATCGGCTTTTTTGGTCCTCCAATAATCGGTATCGGTGTTGAAAAATCATAATCGGTCGACCTCTAGCTAACATGCTAATAAGTACACTGAACAAAAATATAAACGCAACTTGCAACAATTTCAACAATTTTCCTGAGTTACAGTTCATATAAGGAAATTAGTAAATTGAAATAAATTAATTAGGCCCAAATCTATGGATTTCACAACTGGGCAATTTGTGCACACAATTTGAGCCATGGGAGGGCATAGGCCGACCCACATGGGAGCCAGGCCCACCCACTGGGGAGCCAGACACGGCCAATCAGAATACATTTTTCCCACAAAAGGGCTTAATTAAAAACAGAAATACTCCTCAGTTTCATCATCTGTCTAGGTGGCTGATCTCAGACGATCCCGCAGGTGAGGGAAGCTGGATGTGGAGGTCCTGGGCTGGCATGGTTACACATGGTCTGCGTTTGTGAGGCCGGTTGGACGTACTGCCAAATTCTCTAAAATTACGTTGGAGGTGGCTTATGGTAGAGAAATGAACATTAAATTAATTTTAGTCTTGCAGTCAGTATGCCAATTGCACGCTCCTTCAAAAATTTTGACATCTGTGGCATTGCATTGTGTGACATAACTGCACATTTTAGAGTGGGCTTTTATTGTACCCAGCGCAAGGAGAACCTGTGTAATAATCATGCTGTTTAATCAGCTTCTTGATATGCCACACCTGTCAGGTGGATGAATTATCTTTGCAAAGGAAAATTTCTTACAAACAGGGATGTTATGATATTTGTGCACACAATTTGAGAGAAATACGTTTTTTGTGCATATGGAAAATTTCTGTGATCTTCTACTTCAGTTCATGAAACATGGGACCAACACTTTACATTTTGCGTTTATATTTTTCTTCAGTATAGTTGCAAAGTAGCTAAAAAGTAGTAAGTAGTTCCAAAGTTGCTAAAATACTAAAGTTTTTATACCAAACATAACATATCATAGTAATTTGGGTGTCCGGGATTTACATTTACGATGTCACTATTAGTCTATGAGAACAGGCTGAACTACCAAGGAGTAACAGACAGCATGCCCAGTCCTGCAAAATTCAGTGGAGATGTTATCCAATGGTTTGAGTTCATTTTCTACATATGTATGCAGTTTTTTACTGCGGTCTAGACGTTCACTGACACACACACACACACACACTCATTTGGGAAGAAACTTCAAGATGGCAAATCAGAATCTCGAGAAGTTGAAAGGCAGAAACCATATATTAGAAGTGTGACTGTCAAAGTGAATATTTATCTTTAGAAGTAGGCTGGGCTAATTTGAATACATTTTGTAAACAAACATATTTTAAAGCGTATCTTACCTTTTACAAGCTCACTTCAACTACTCTCCAAGTGCCGTGTATCTAGCGCACAGCGGCGTCCTTGTGGCGACAATTTCAAATTCGTGTATAAAGCATGTGTAGCCTATACCTCTTTGAACTAGCAAACTATGAAATTTAACCAATTGAAAGGTCCTTGGTTTTTAGTCTCGTCGTCTAATAATTCAGCCCATAAAGAGTTGCATTAGCTTGGAGGCTATTTGCTACATCTGTTACTTTCTACTGCAAAAGTATCGGACGACGCTCGCGCTTACAAGTGTGACTTTCATCAATACACATCTATAGAGTTCGTTCATTCTCTCGTGGTGCCTGCCCCTCCTCCCCGACACCGATTGTTACGGAATACTTAACCGTTTAAATATTCATGAAGTGATCACCCCTCTCTGTAAGCGGAAGCATTATAACGGTTTATTATAGCCTATAATAAAGTTATGTGAGTTGTCGCAGAATTGATAGGGAGTTTTTAGGAAATGGTTGTCTTTAATACAATATTGACTTTCACTAAATTCAACAATAAAAGCATAGGCCTAGATGCTTCACAATAACTGTGTTGAAACTATTGCACACTGCACAGGATACTATTTTGTACCTAACTACTAGCATTGTAATTTGTATAATATGTTATATCAAATTATACTATTCATTACACAAGCCAACTGCAGGCGTCGTCTAGGATTAATGAAGTGAAGTACTGACTTGTCACACATTTAGTGTGAAGAAATGCAATTTCACCTACCAATATAATTTCAATTTGTAGGCCTACAAAAACCACATTTCTAAACCCTCCACTATCACCATACATGTTGACGCAACTAGGCCTGCACATATCGTATTTTTTTCAATCCATTATTATTGTGCAATCCTAAAAGGTAAACATTTCAACTTCAAAGTGTTGTGATTTTGATAAGAGTAAAATGAAACAGGGCGATAGAAGTCCAATCCATTTTTCCACCCTGACCAAACAATAAATCCTTTGATTCTCTCAAAATAACTTTCTACCTGACATCTACTTGACAGTCTACCATGTCAACGTGAAGTTCGAGACTCTTGAACGTGCTCAAGAAAGTCAAAACCCCCACTGAGGGAATCATCATGTTGATTGTCAGTCAAGAAAAAGGATCAGGCTAAAATGAATTGGACAGTGCTGATCCTTTATAATCACTTAAGCAAGAGCCTTATTTGGTCTACAGAGGGTCAAACCAGTGCCACCTTTGAATAGTTAAGCTACAGCACATAAATGGTGAACACAACATCAAATCAAATTTGATTTGTCACATGCGCCGAATATAAACAGGTGTAGACCTTACAGTGAAAAGTAACCAATATTTAAAGAGCAGCAGAAAAATACCTATAGCGAGGCTATATACAGGGGATACGGGTACAGGGTCAATGTGCGGGGGCACTGGTTAGTTGAGGTAGTATGCACATGTACAGTCATAGCCAAAAATTTTGAGAATGACACAAATTTTAATTTCCACAAAGTTTGCTGCTTCAGTGTCTTTAGATATTTTTGTCAGATGTTACTATAGAATACTGAAGTATAATTATAAGCATTTCATACGTGTCAAAGGCTTTTATTGACAATTACATGAAGTTGATGCAAAGAGTCCATATTTGCAGTGTTGACCCTTCTTTTTCAAGACCTCTGCAATCCGCCCTGGCATGCTGTCAATTAACTTCTGGGCCACATGCTGACTGATGGCAGCCCATTCTTGCATAATCAATGCTTGGAGTTGTCAGAATTTGTGGGTTTTTGTTTGTCCACCCACCTCTTGAGGATTGACCACAAGTTCTCAATGGGATTAAGGTCTGGGGAGTTTCCTGGCCATGGACCCAAAATATCGATGTTTTGTTCCCCGAGCCACTTAGTTATCACTTTTGCCTTATGGCAAGGTGCTCCATCATGCTGGAAAAGGTATTGTTTGTCACCAAACTGTTCCTTGATGGTTGGGAGAAGTTGCTCTCAGAGGATGTGTTGGTACCATTCTTTATTCATGGCTGTGTTCTTAGGAAAAATTGTGAGTGAGCCCACTTCCTTGGCTGAGAAGCAACCCCACACATGAATGGCTGTCTCTTATACACATCTAGATGTGTATAAGAGACAGACACAGGACCAATGGTAGTGCTCACCTTTTTTCCGGATGCCCCAAACAATCGGAAAGGGGATTCATCAGAGAAAATGACTTTACCCCAGTCCTCAGCAGTCCAGTCCCTGTACCTTTTGCAGAATGTCAGTCTGTCCCTGATGTTTTTCCTGGAGAGAAGTGGCTTCTTTGCTGCCGTTTTTGACACCAGGCCATCCTCCAAAAGTCTTCACCTCACTGTGCGTGCAAATGCACTCACACCTGCCTGCTGCCATTCCTGAGCAAGCTCTGTACTGGTGGTGCCCCGATCCCGCAGCTGAATCAACTTTAGGAGACGGTCCTGGCGCTTGCTGGACTTTCTTGGYCGCCCTGAAGCCTTCTACACAACAATTGAACCGCTCTCCTTGAAGTTCTTGATGATCCGATAAATGGTTGATTTAGGTGCAATCTTACTGGCAGCAATATCCTTGCCTGTGAAGCCCTTTTTGTGCAAAGCAATGATGACGGCACGTGTTTCCTTGCAGTTAACCATGATTGACAGAGGAAGAACAATGATTCCAAGAACCACGCTCCTTTTGAAGCTTCCAGTCTGTTATTCGAACTCAATCAGCATGACAGAGTGATCTCCAGCCTTGTCATCGTCAACACTCACACCTGTGTTAACGAGAGAATCACTGACATGATGTCAGCTGGTCCTTTTGTGGCAGGGCTGAAATGCTTTGTTTTTTTGGAATGTTTTTGGGGATTCAGTTCATTTGCATGGCAAAGAGGGACTTTGCAATTAATTGCAATTCATCTGATCACTCTTCATAACATTCTGGAGTATATGCAAATTGCATCTCATACAAACTGAGGCAGCAGACTTTGTGAAAATTAATATTTGTGTCATTCTCAAAACTTTTGGCCATGACTGTAGGTAGAGTTATTAAAGTGACTATGCATAGATAATAGAGTTGTGGCAGCGTAAGGGGGGGAGCAGTGCAAGTAGTCCGGGTAGCCATTTGATTAGATATTCAGGAGTCTTATGGCTTGGGGCTAGAAGCTGTTTAGAAGCCTCTTGGACCTAGACATGGCGCTCCAGTACCACTTGCCGTGCGGTAGCCAAGAGAACAGTCTATGACAAGGGTGGCTGGAGTCTTTGACAATTTTTAGGGCCTTCCTCTGACACCGCCTGGTATAGAGGTCCTGGATGGAAGGAAGTTTGGCCCCAGTGATGTACTGGGCCGTACGCACTACCCTCTGTAGTGCCTTGCGGTCGGCGGCCGAGCAGTTGCCATACCAGGCAGTGATGCAACCCGCCAGGATGCTCTCAATGGTGCAGCTGTAGAACCTTTTGAGGATCTGAGGTTGGTATTCATTTAGGCAGGTTACGTTAGTGGTGTTCTTGGACACAGGGACTATGGTGGTCTCCTTGAAACATGTTGTTATTACAGACTCAGACAGGGAGATGTTGAAAATGTCAGTGAAGACACTTGCCAATAGGTCAGCGCATGCTCGGAGTACACGCCCTGGTAATCCGTCTGGCCTTCTGAATGTTGACCTGTTTAAAGGTCTTACTCACATCGGCTGCGGAGAGCGTGATCATACAGTCGTCCGGAACAGCTGAAGCTCTCATGCATGTTTCAGTGTTACTTGCCTCGAAGAGGGCATAGAAGTAATTTAGCTCGTCTGGTAGGCTCGTGTCACTGGGCAGCTCTCGGTTGTGCTTCCCTTTGTAGTCTGTAATAGTTTGCAAGTCCGGTCACATCCGACGAGCGTTGGAGCGGTGTAGTACGATTCAATCTTAGTCCTGTATTGACGCTTTGCCTGTTTGATGGTTCATTGGAGGGCATAGCGGGATTTCTTATAAGCTTCTGGGTTAGAGTCCCGCTCCTTGAAAGCGGGGCAGCTCTACCCTTTAGCTCAGTGCGGATATAGCCTGTAATCCATTGCTTCTGGTTGGGATATGTACGTACAGTCACTGCGCATTAGCGCACAATGACACTCACCAGGACTCCATCAACTCCTTGATTACCTGCCCAATATGTCACTTCCCTTGGTTCCTTCCCCAGGCGTCATTGTTTCTGTTCTTGTGTATCGGCGTACTGCCTTGTGCTAGTGTCGTGTTCTTGGTTTTGTTATTTTATTCAAACGTTTCACCTGCACCTGCTTCCGACTCACCGCCCAGTCATCGCAGTATCTAAGCCTTTATACACTTTTCCCAAATGTATCATAACTGTAGTCATTTTCTAAATATTTATCTGTATAAGAAACAAAACATAATTTCAATAGATATCCTTACATGGTATGTTATATACATCCTCCTATGTCTGATCGAAAATGGCCTAAATCTGACTCTTGAAAGGTCCAGCTGCCAAATTATTTGACCTGTTCAGATGACGAAAATCATTGTGCTTCTTCACATGAAGGTGACATATCTGAGCATACATTTGCACCATATTCAGTAGTAGGCTATACAAGGCACAGAAATCTAAACATTGTCATATTTAATCCAAGTTGCTATTTCCAAAGATCATCTCTGCAATTTCTGTTTTAAAAATTCAGAATAGCAAATCCAGAGCTCCAATCACAATACGTTTTCTGTAAAGATGCAAACGTAGGCCAATCCTGGTAATTTTTTAAATTTTATTTCATTAACAGAACATAAAAGTTGCACACCCTCAATATCCCTGCCTGTCCTGTTTGTTAAGGTGGATGGGTGTCGATTGGCTCTTTAGCGGCGGTCCCTCGCAGTCCAGACCCAACGTGGTCTGTGAGCCCCTCCAAACTGTCAATGCATGAATTAAGAATCAAAAATTGTGTAGATATTGCAAGAAAATATTGTAATTTCACCTAACCATACCACAAGGTAGCTACTCTAACTGCTTCAGTCATGATGAGAAAACTAACTGGAACAAGCTAGCTAGATAGCTAGCTAACTTGCAACTTAGCTATCTTATATCAACCAGTAATTCAAAACACACCTAAACTTTTTAAAACTGTATTTCATACTTGGCAAATTATTGAGCATGTGCTGAAAACATATCAAGATCTGGATTTGGACCTCAGCCAAGAGAAGCATTTCTGGAATCAATATAGCTTATCTTGAATGTACTGAGAAAACACATATATGCAATGAATACAGTCAGTATTTATCAACGTGAAGAGAGAAAATAGGATGTCGCATATCTCAAGTCCATATCCAGCCATAGGAAATGTCTATGTGTGATATTCGGACTAATCCCAATTGAAATCAAATAATGGCAGGGGAAAAATGCCCACGTTAGCTACCCCCTGCAAAACTGTGATACAGCTGCCCAGTGGGAAGCACCCATAGAGAATGATAGAGGCCTCTAGTTGCCAAAAGTCAGTTTTAGCATGGGCAGCTCTATTGAGGGTGTCACGTTCTGACCTTTATTTCCTTTGTTTTTGTCTTTATTTAGTATGGTCAGGGCGTGAGTTGGGGTGGGCAGTCTATGTTTGTTTATCTATGTTTTTCTATTTCTGTGTTTGGCCTGATATGGTTCTCAATCAGAGGCAGGTGTTAGTCATTGTCTCTGATTGGGAACCATATTTAGGAAGCCTGTTTTGTGTTGGGTTTTGTGGGTGATTGTTCCTGTTTGTGTGTTCCTGGTTTGTCTGTGTTCACTAGTTCGGGACTGTAGCTTCGTTGGTTTTCGTCTGTTTATTGTTTTGTTCAATATTGAAAAGTATTCAAATAAATATGGATACGTACCACGCTGCGCATTGGTCCTCCACTCCTTCCACCGATGAAAGCCATTACAGAGGGCTTCCACCACGCTTCCATGCTGTCACAGACGCTATAATGGCACAGACACACCTACAGCACCCGATGTCACAGGAATGCCAAAAAGGACAACAACCACCCGAGCCACTGACTGTTTACCCCGCTATCATCCAGAAGGCGAGATCAGTACAGGTGCATCAAAGCTGGGACAGAGATACTGAAAAAACAGCCATCACTAGCACCTTACAGGCTGCTGCCCTATATACATAGACTTGAAATCACTGGCCACTTTAATAAATGGAACACTAGTCACTTTAATAACGTCCATATTTTGCATTACTCATGTCATATGTAAATACTGTATTCTATTCTACTGTATTTTAGTCTATGTGGCACCGGCATTGCTCGTCCAAATATTTATACATTCTTAATTCCATTCCTTTACTTTAGATGTGTGTATTGTTGTGAAATTGTTAGATATTACTTGTTAGGCACTGTTGGAGCTAGAAACAAGCACTTCGTTACACTCGCAATAACATCTGCTAAACATGTTGATGTGACCAATACAATTTTATTTTATATAAAGTTGAGCTTTCTATCTATCTCTCCAGTCGGCACCCAGCTCCATACAACACCAGTAGTCATTCGCACTCATTGAGCAGCCCAATCAGCCACGCAAAACGGTCCTGAGTGGCAGCAAATCTGCCCAATTAGCGGATTTTCTTTCCGTACACCCACTCCTTTCAACACACCGACTCGCCAAAACTCTGATCGCCATATTGGGCAGTTACCCATACCAAAGATGGTGAATAAATGAAGATAGTTCACTCATGCGTTTTACCATTTAAAAAAATGGTCACTTCCAGTCTACATATACAGCAATGCAATAGCAGCTGTGTCTGGTCTTCTTCGACTTTCATTGAACCAGAAAAAAACTGAGTAGGGTGTCTCGTTTCCTTTTCCATCTCTGATAGCAGGTATCACTGAATATGTAATTTCCCTGAATAATGTAGGTTATGTTCCATTGCTCAGGCAGTGGATCGCATAGTCGCAATTGCTCCTGTTTTTCTTCAGTCAAAAGACTACAATAGCCACAAGTCTGTTGACAACCAAAGCAGCCATGACTGCAGTTATTTAACATAGAAGTCAACCCATTTCCTGTAGTTTCAAAATGATTAAACGTTTTGTTTCATACAATAAAGTTTATTTTCATAAACGCAACCAGTCATAATCTTCCCTTTCAGTCAGTCAACTTCAGTACAACATACTATGGGGAGACGCACTGTTGTGCCTTCGGTTGAAGGATGTACAATCAGGCCAATGAAATCTGTGCCTCGCTCGAAGTCCAGCCTTCCATGGGTGATAAGGGTGAGGCTCTGATTCAACCCTTCAATTATTCCACTCTTCACCATGGCGTGAACAGGAACGATTCACGCTTCTAAAACAAACTGTTGTAAAACAGGACTGCCAGCTAAACTGCTCACCCCCTGGACGGTGTGCTGAAGTTTGTACTTTTTCTCATACGTTTTCACATTTTTTATTCATTTTATTTTTTATTTCACCTTTATTTAACCGGGTAGGCCAGTTGAGAACAAGTTCTCATTTACAACTGCGACCTGTCCAAGATAAAGCAAAGCAGTGTGACACAAACAACAACACAGAGTTACACATGGAATAAACAAGCGTACAGTCAATAACACAATAGAAAAAATATATATAAGTCTATATACCGTACAGTGTGTGCAAATGGCGTGAGGAGGTAAGACAATAAATAGGCCATAGTAGCGAAGTAATTACAGATAGCTCAGATAGCTGATGTTTAAAGTTAGAGGGAATTATAAGTCTCCAACTTCAGCGATTTTTGCAATTAGTTCCAGTCATTGGCAGCAGAGAACTGGAAGGCGGCCAAAGGAGGTGTTGGTATTGAAGATGACCAGTGAGATATACCTGCTGGAGCACGTACTATGGGTGGGTGTTGTTATCGTGACCAGTGAGCTGAGATAAGGCGGAGCTTTACCTAGCAAAGACTTATAGATGACCTGGAGCCAGTGGGTCTGGTGACGAATATGAAGCGAGGGCCAGCCGGCGAGAGCATACAGGTAGCAGTGGTGTGTGGTATATGTTTCTGCCTGGCCTGTTCCCCTCTCTCCACTGAGATTCTCTGCCTCCAACCCTGTTGCAGGGGCTGAGTCACTGGCTTACTGGTGCTCTTCCATGCTGTTCCTGGGAAGGAGTGCGTCACTTGAGTGGAATGAGTCATTGACGTGACATTCCTGTCTGGGTTGGCGCCCCCCCTTGGGTTGTGCCGTGGCGGAGATCTTTGTGGGCTATACTCGGCCTTGTCTCAGGATGGTAAGTTGGTGGTTGAAGATATCCCTTTAGTGGTGTGGGGGCTGTGCTTTGGCAAAGTGGGTGGGGTTATATCCTGCCTGTTTGGCCCTGTCCGGGGGTATCGTTGGATGGGGCCACAGTGTCTCCCGACCACTCCTGTCTCAGCCTCCAGTATTTATGCTGCAGTAGTTTGTGTCGGGGGGCAAGGGCCAGTCTGTTATATCTGGAGTATTTCTCCTGTCTTATCCGGTGTCCTGTGTGAATTTAAGTATGCTCTCTCTAATTCTCTCTTTCTCTCTTTCGGAGGACCTGAGCCCTAGGACCATGCCTCAGGACTACCTGGCATGAAAACTCCTTGCTGTCCCCAGTCCACCTGGCCATGCTGCTGCTCCAGTTTCAACTGTTCTGCCTGCGGCTATGGAACCCTGACCTGTTCACCAGACGTGCTACCTGTCCCAGACCTGCTGTTTTCAACTCTCTAGAGATAGCAGGAGCGGTAGAGATACTCTTAATGATCGGCTATGAAAAGCCAACTGACATTTACTCCTGAGGTGCTGACTTGTTGCACCCTCGACAACTACTGTGATTATTATTATTTGACCATGCTGGTCATTTATGAACATTTGGACATCTTGGCCATGTTCTGTCGTAATCTCCACCCGGCACAGCCAGAAAAGGACTGGCCACCCCTCATAGCCTGGTTCCTCTCTAGGTTTCTTCCTAGGTTCTGGCCTTTCTAGGGAGTTTTTCCTAGCCACCGTGCTTCTACACCTGCATTGCTTGCTGTTTGGGGTTTTAGGCTGGGTTTCTGTACAGCACTTTGAGATATCAGCTGATGGGTGGGTTCATTGAAGGGCTTTATAAATAAATTAGATTTTGGTATATGGGGCTTTGGTGACAAAACAATTAATTTGTTTGCTGGTGCAATGAGTCAGCTGGCTTAGAAAACGACCGAGACGATGATGGCTAAGCCGAGTTCAGGGTCAAGTTCATGCCCCCAGTCATGCGGTTATAGCAGTTCTCTGAAAGATACTCACGAGTTATGTGTAGTTTGTCTCGGATTGGAACAGAAGTTACCTAAGGCAACTTCCTTTTCTCGGATGCCGGTACCTCGGTTGGGACCGAGGGGGAGGAAGCGGAGAGAGACTTGGGGCTGTGGTCGGAACAGGTGGAACTAGCATCCCAACAGGGGGAGACTTCTGGTTACATATATGGCCCAAGTTCGGATGACGACTAGGGCTGCATTTCAAACTCAAAGTAGATAGCCTTCGGCCCTAAACCCTCAGCCCTTGAATGACATTTCACATCGTCACATTCAATTGTACCTTAAAATGTCCCTTGCCCAAGCGAGGGAGAGTGATGATCGGAGAGGCAACATCCTTAGTGGAAATCTTGAAGTTGAGCTTAAAAACAACCAACCTAAAGCTATTAATGTACCTAGTAAGCTAATGTATCTATGCAGCACTCCTCTCAGGTAGCTAGCTACAGTTACCCATAGCTGGCTAGCTAGTTTTATAGTTTGGTCATTTTTTCCAATAAACTTCAGAATCCCCCAAAATATGTTTATGAATCTAGCTACGTTTTATAGTCTCCTCATTACAAGACTAAGCCAATTTGCCAACACTTAAACCAATGTTTAAATCTATTTTTTAGCAAGCTAGCTCCATACTTTTTTTCTGACAAATGCAGCATTGTTGTTGATTAAATTTGGCACTTCGCGGCCAGCAGAGTTTGACATATGACTGCAGTTTGCATTGAATTGTGGGTCATATCAACCCCGCAAGTCAAAGTTGTTCACTCACTCCCTCAAGCTAATTCGAGGGGGCAACGTTAGTGTATTGGACCTCCACTTAAGATGGCAATCAAACTGCATCCGGTTTCGACAGGGATTCCGCAGAGAGAAAGTGGCTAGCGCAAGGGGGTAAAAATAACGTGTTTGGACTGCAGCCTTGGTGTCTCTGGATGGTTTCAGGGGTTTCTCGGGTGACGAAGAGGACTTAGTTCCGGGTCAGCCCTTTCCTCACGCTACGGGAGTAGCAGGGGAAAACCTAGTATCAAATGCATCGTTCATTGAACTGTGCCACAGTTTGGAGTTGAAGTGGCAGTGTTCACCCCCGCGGCATAAGTCATCAAGGTTCGGTGAGAAGTACCTGGCACCTGTGGCTGCCACAGTCAAGCACCACTTAACCCTGTTTCCAGACTAGAGGAATTGACAACCTGGTCCAACCCACATTCTGCTAAGCTGATGCTGCATGTGTGTTCCCCCCTTCATGGATCTGGAAGGGATGGAGTGGATGAAAAGTTAGGTCAGGTCAGGGTTCCATAGCCACAGGCAGAGCAATTGAAACTAGAGCAGCAGCACAATCAGGTGGAAATGGGGGCAGCAAGGAGTCATCAGGCCAGATAGTTCTAGGGCTCAGGTCCTCCGGGAGGGAGAGAGGGAGAATTAGAGGGAAATTGTGTCTTCTGCTTTTCCCAACACCCTGCAGTGCAGCACCCATGGTCAATTGCAGGAGATGGTACATAGGAGCCTTCCAGCTACCAGTTTAGCTGCATAGGTTGATACGTTGATCATTTGAATCAGCTGTGTAGTGTTAGGAAAAAATAAGGCTTGATTGAGAAACAGGATTAAGAAACAGAGGTTGGAGAGGCAGACCAGCAGCTGGAGCAACATAAAAATGGGAACTGAACTTAACTGGCAGCTGGAACACTGCTGGTCATTGATCCCATGGACCATCTCCAGCCATTGAGCAAGGCACCTAACCCCCCACAACTGCTCTCAATCCAGGGGCTCTGCACTGCTGCTGATCCTGTGTCAACTTGTGTGTATTTATTGGTGTTGGGAAAGGGAGAAGACACATTTTCAATTCTAACCAATGGATTATAATGTTGTATTAAATTCCTATTTGGAGTCACCCACGTCTTTATGTAGCCAGGTGGTAAAAGGGACGTTTTTTTTTGTTGCTGAGTTTATATGGACGGGCAATGTCAAAGCGGCATAGACTGAGATACAGTATATAGTATAGAACACAGTAAACTTCCCTTTTAGGACCCTGTCTTTGAAAGATAATTAGAAAAAATCTAAATAGCTTCAGAGATCTTCATTGTAAAGGGTTTAAACACATTTCCAATGCTTGTTCAATGAACCATAAACAATGAATGAACATGCACCTGTGGAGCGGTCATTAAGACACTAACAACTTACAGACGGTAGGCAATTAAGGTCACACTTATGAAAACTTAGGACACTAAAGAGGCCTTTCTACTGACTCTGAAAAACACCAAAAGAAAGATGCCCAGGGTCCCTGCTCATCTGCATGAACGTGCCTTAGGCATGCTGCAAGGAGGCATGAGGACTGCAGATGTGGTCAGGGCAGTAAATTGCAATGTCCGTACTGTGAGACGCCTAAGACAGCGCTACAGGGAGACAGGACGGACAGCTGATCATCCTCGCAGTGGCAGACCACGTGTAACACCTGCACAGGATCGCTACATCTGAACATCACACCTGCGGGACAGGTACAGGATGGCAACAACAACTGCCTGAGTTACACCAGGAACGCAAAATCCCTCCATCAGTGCTCAGACTGTCCGCAATAGGCTGAGAGAGGCTGGACTGAGTGCTTGTAGGCCTGTTGTAAGGCAGGTCCTCACCAGACATCACCGGCAACAACGTCGCCTATGGGCACAAGCCCACCGTTGCTGGACCAGACAGGACTGGCAAAAAGTGCTCTTCTCTGACGAGTCGCGGTTTTGTCTCACCAGGGGTGATGGTTGGATTCACATTTATCGTCGATGCAATGAGCGTTACACCGAGGCCTGTACTCTGGAGCGGGATCGATTTGGAGGTGGAGGGTCCGTCATGGTCTGGGGCGGTGTCACAGCATTACATGAAGACATCCTCCTCCCTCATGTGGTACCCTTCCTGCAGGCTCATCCTGACATGAACCTCCAGCATGACAATGCCACCAACCATTCTGCTCGTTCTGTGTGTGATTTCCTGCAAGACAGGAATGTCAGTGTTCTGCCATGGCCAGCGAAGAGCCCGGATCTCAATCCCATTGAACACGTCTGGGACCTGTTGGATCGAAGGGTGAGTGCTAGGGCCAATCTACCAGAAATGTCCGGGAACTTGCAGGTGCCTTGGTGGAAGAGTGGGGTAACATCTCACAGCAAGAACTGGCAAATCTGGTACAGTCCATGAGGAGATGATGCCACTGCAGTACTTAATGCAGCTGGTGGCTACACCAGATACTGACTGTTTCTTTTGATTTTTACCCCCCCCCCCCCCCCTCCCTCAGGGACACATTATTAAATTTCTGTTGGCACATGTCTGTGAACTTGTTCAGTTTATGTCTCAGTTGTTGAATATTTACACATGTTAAGTTTGCTGAAAATAAACGCAGTTGACAGTGAGGACATTTCTTTTTTTGCTGAGTTTATATACATACAAGTGACATTATTTAAAGTGACTAGTGTTCCATTTATTAAAGTGGCCTGCAGATGCCTTCAACCACCCTACATACAGTTGAAGTCAGAAGTTTACATGCACCTTAGCCAAATACATTTAAACTCAGTTTTTCACAATTCCTGACATTTAATCCAATAAAAAATTCCTGTCTAGAATGTGAAATGTCAGAATAATAGTAGAGAGAATTATTTATTTCAGCGTTTTATTCTTTCATCACATTCCCAGTGGGTCAGAAGTTTGCATACACTCAATTCGTATTTGGTAGCATTGCCTTTAAATTGTTTAACTTGGGTCAAATGTTTTGGGTAGCCTTCCACAAGCTTCCCACAATAAGTTGGGTGAATTTTGGCCCATTCCTCCTGACAGAGCTGGTGTAACTGAGTCAGGTTTGTAGGCCTCCTTGCTCGTACATGCTTTTTCAGTTCTGATGACAGATTTTCTATAGGATTGAGGTCCTATTGAGGTCCAGGGCTTTGTGATGGCCACTCCAATACCTTGACTTTGTTGTCCTTAAGCCATTTTGCCACAACTTTGGAAGTATGCTTGGGGTCATTGTCCATTTGGAAGACCCATTTGCGACCAGCTTTAACTTCCTGACTGATGTCTTGAGATGTTGCTTCAATATATCCACAAAAATTTTCCTCCTCATAATGCCAATCTATTTTTGTGAAGTGCACCAGTCCCTCCTGCAGCAAAGCACCCCCACAACATTATGCTGCCACCCCCGTGCTTCACGGTTAGGATGTTGTTCTTCGGCTTGCAAGCCTCCGCCTTTTTCCTCCAAACATAACGATGGTCATTATGGCCAAACAGTTATATTTTTGTTTCATCAGACCAGAGGACATTTCTCCAAAAAGTACGAGCTTTGTCCCCATGTGCAGTTGCAAACCGTAGTCTGGCTTTTTTAATGGCGGTTTTGGAGCAGTGGCTTCTTCCTTGCTGAGCGGCCTTTCAGGTTATGTCGATATTGGACTTGTTTTAATGTGGATATAGACACTTCTGCAGGTGTTCTGGGATTGATTTGCACTTTTCGCACTAAAGTACGTTCATCTCTAGGAGATAGAAGGCGTCTCCTTCCTGAGCGATATGATGGCTGCGTGGTCCCATGGTGTTTATACTTGCGACCTATTGTTTGTACAGATGAACGTGATACCTTCAGGCGTTTGGAAATTGCTCCCAAGGATGAACCAGACTTATGGAGGTCTACAATTTTTTTTCTGAGGTCTTGGCTGATTTATTTTGATTTTCCCATGATGTCAAGCAAAGAGGCACTGAGTTTGAAGGTAGGCCTTGAAATACATCCACAGGTACACCTCCAATTGACTCAAATTATGTCAATTAGCCTATCAGAAGCTTATAAAGCCATGACATAATTTTCTGGAATTTTCCAAGCTGTTTAAAGGCACAGCCAAATTAGTGTATGTAAACTTCTGACCCACTGGAATTGTGATACAGTGAATTATAAGTGAA
Source organism: Salvelinus sp. IW2-2015 (assembly GCF_002910315.2). NCBI lineage: Eukaryota > Metazoa > Chordata > Actinopteri > Salmoniformes > Salmonidae > Salvelinus > Salvelinus sp. IW2-2015. Next base: position 42,745,341 of record NC_036842.1, on the reverse strand, counting down.
ATAATCTGTCTGTAAACAATTGTTGGAAAGATTACTTGTGTCATGCACAAAGTAGATGTCCTAAGTGACTTGCCAAAACTATAGTTTGGTAACAAGAAATGTGTGGAGGGGTTGAAAAACGAGTTTTAATGACTCCAACCTAAGTGTATGTAAACTTCCCGACTTCAACTGTACATCTGAGTGAGTGAACTGTGAGGATGAGAGATCAATGTTGGCCATTCCATTTAAAAACAGTGTAATACTGTTCAGGAGTCAGATTGTCTCAGCACGGTAGTGTACAGGAGGGTTAGAGAGATATGCCAACTTACAGTCATGGGTACAGGCGTTTCATCAAGGTGTTGTAGGAGGAAGTAGTGTAGGACCTTGAGAGCTTCTGGATAGGGCTGAGTGGCTGGACTGTGTGAATGGTACTTTGAATGAGAGAGTGTAGGGGGAATCAGTAGTCAAGTCATATCAGACTGCCTCTGTATCAATGATCATCAGCCCCCCTGACAGGTGTTAGGTATACATTCAGAAAATTGTCATAGTATTTCATTTAGTAGCCGCACACATTTTTACATTTTGTCAATTAGCAGACGCTCTTATCCAGAACAACTTACACTAGTGAGTGCATACATATGTGCTGGTCCCCCGTGGGAATTGAACCCACAACTCTGGCATTGCAAGCGCCATGCTCTACCAACTGAGCCACATAGAAAAGGCATATGTGTGCAGTCCTAAGCATCTGCCTTTCAATAAGCAGTAAAATAAGGTTTGTGAAATATACCCACATTAATAGAAGGCTGATTTTAACTTAATGCACTGGATCAAGTGCATGTTGCGGGCACATTCCGACCCCCCCCCCACACACAAAGTTGAATGTGTTAGAAATTGCTATGCAAAGGGACAGTTAGCTATTTTATTTAACTAGGCAAGACAGTTAAGAGCAAATTCTTATTTACAATGACTGCCTACCCCGGCCAAACCCGGACGACGCTGGGCCAATTGTGCGACGCCCTATGGGGCTCCCAATCACGGCCGGATGTGAAGCAGCTTGGATAGTTAACCATTTATAGTAACTGCAGTTCATTATTACTCAGTTAATAAGCATCAGCATCAGCCAGGCAGAAGATCTAGCTAAGATAGCTACAGAAAGTAATGGAGAAATTAAAAAATGTATGCAGCAGGTACTTCCGGCCGGGCAGCTTCATCTTGTAGCAGTTTGAGGGACTAACTTACTTCCACTAGCAGCTAGCATGTGTATAGCCAGTAGACAGTTTGGTCTAGCTAGCCAGCCTGCTAGCTAGTCAGTTAGCCAGCAGTAATGTTAGACAGCTAACCAGGCAGTGCAAGCCAACTTCGTTTAGTTGTTGTTGAGTTTGTTCTATTGGCATGCTAACGGCATGATAAGTTAAGCATCTCAGCTAACATGACAATTTTTATCTTCCTGACACACAAATATCTAATCCTTTCTCTGTGCTGCAGACACTGCAGCTCAACCCAGACTGTAACAAACACCCGCTATGCACAGTGAATATTATATTAGGGGGCGTGTACTTCCAGGTATGAAGAAAATGAAAAAATGGGATATAAATGTTATCATTTATTTTCTATTACTCAATGCCATTAACGAGAAAAACTAGTTGACATCTGATTTTCGTTCATAAAATGATGAAACCAAATCCAATAAAATTTGTCATTTCAGGTTTTTCCACAATTTGATTTGAATGAAAATCAAACTGCCAAAACATACACGGACCGATGAGTTATCCTGTTAGAGCTTTTGTGCTGAATCCACTTCTGTCTTTCTGATGCCATGATGTAAAGTCATGTAACAGGAGGGAGATTCCAAGATGTGGGAAGTGTGCAGGAGGGCATGGGACAGAGGATTGTGTAGTTTTGGTGGAAAAACATAGGGATTCCCATGTGCCTGGGTTCGGAAGTGTCTGGTGCGAGAGAGACATGTTGAGGTGGCCAGAGTAATGCAGAAGATGTCATATACTGAGGCAGTGAAGATAGTAGGAGGAGGATGGGTCAAGGGTGAGGGATCCTGAGAGGATCCCTGTCAGTAGTAGATCTGTGCCAGCAAAGAGGGATAGGCCAATGAGTGATATATGCTTCAGTAAGGTTGGCTTCTTAGCAATGGTTATGAACTGTACCGCAGAAATGGAACAAAAATCACAGAAAATCGATATTGTTGTGGCAGCTGCAGAGAAGTACTTGGGTGTACAAGATTTGACTTCAGAAGAGTTACATGGTGTGTTGAGTGGTGATCTTCTGTCCTCCCAGGTCGTTGGCATGGTGTAGGAGCAGGTAGAGTCAAAGAAGTGGAATGGGGTAGTGGGTTTTTAATGAGTGTAGGGTGAAAACACAGATGGAAGGGTGTTTTTTTATGTACTTTGTAAAAATAAAAAGTGTAATGATTTACACTCCAGTCCAGTTGGTGGGTGTAAAGCACCTTGGGATTGCCAACCGCCATTTAAAAACCAAAGAAGAAAAATAAGAACCTGTACCTCCTGGTCGTTGTTGAGCACATGACTCCATGTTTTCAGATATTTCCACAAAGATTTTTTATAACTAACCCAAGATAGACCAGAGCCTGTCGTTTCCAATGGTAGCGCATTAATCCTAATGGGCAGAACAAGCAAGGAGGTGGGCATGGCCAATGACGAGCTAGTGAGATCCTATTTACGCGTTCTAGCATTTATTTGTATATTTCCGTAAGGAATGCCTACTCAGTGAAATTCGCAATAACTTAAACGCAAAAAAAAAAAAGGTTAAAGTCTACAAAATGCAGTCCACTCTTACATATTTTATGTTTGAAAACATAAAACTATACGAGATCAAATGTTTCATCGATGAGAACATTTGCAAAATGTCGGCCAAAATCCATCTCGCTCCATCTTCTCCCTCTGCTGGCCACTTGGCTTCCTCTCCTCAACATATTTGGTAGTAAGTGGAATCGCCAACCGGATAGTTCACATTTATACATCCGGTAAAATATCTTGTAAATTTTTCTAGCTGCGATTGCCATCTGTGTTTTCATTGCATCACGTTTCAAGATGGCTGCCATTTCAGATGAACATTTTTCTTCCTTGCAAATTCTTTTAAAGGTAAGCTATCTACTGTTTGTCGGCTTTGCTGTATTTATTAGTGTGATAATCTTTGTGTTATCGGTTTGTTATATCAGTCGATGTATCGGTCGCTTTTGTTCATTTCGTAACGTTAGCTAGTTACGTTAACTAGTTTGATTATTATGGCTGGCTTGCTGTATGGAATAGGCTCTGATAAGTTTACAGTACTATAGCGGTGCGTAAAATCACTCGGGAAGAGTGGCGTGTATTCATGGGTGCCAAGGGAAGACAGGCTAACCCCAAAAACTGGACCAAGAAAAAAACGTTTTTCCTTCAATTCCCAATAAGCTGAATGCATATCACCGGGAAAGCATCCGAGCGAGCGAGACGGTGCCCCTCTGAAAGATTAGTGGAATCTGTGTGGGTAGCTTGACAGGTAGGATGACTGACAGTGGAGGTGAACAGGTAGTCACGGGTCAGGTGACAGGAATGGATGAGACTGAGGCAGGAATTCCTTTAACCATAAAGTGGTATATTTACTGGGTAGTCTGTGCTGCATAACAAAGGAAACAGAATAACATGTATCCAATCAAATTCATAATCACAAAGATCAAATCATTCTCATTAACATAATTAGGTAATTCAGTTCAATAAGAAGTCAATAGGTATCCTCATTGAGTCATTTAGGCTCGGAACTATTCATCATAATCATGAAGAATAATACAAATAATTCAATCAGTTATTCAGTCTATAATCTCCATCAATTTCATATCAGAATTGATCAGTTCAGCAAACAATGACGTTTCATATTTCATCCTTTCAGGTTTGTCTTCATATGTACTTGTCATTTCATTACATATTAACCATATCAATGGCATAATTGGCCTGTGATGATCTGTAGGGCTGTGATCATTGCCCATTTACATTACACAATAGGTCTGAGTAGGCACTTCAAGGTAATAACTATAAACAATAACTGATGGCCCGCTCCCCCGATCGCAACAGAATGTTACCTTTCATCTGAACTGATTCGGTGGATTCGTGGACGCACAGAACGTCTGGATTAGACGGAGTTAAGGAAGAGAAAGCAGCGAGCTTGGGCGATGGCGATTTCCTCGTTTTAATGAGTTGATCTTTCAGACATTTCCACCTTAAAAAGAGTTGTTGCCGCCCATAGACCTTTGTGTTTGCAAACATTGCCGCACGAGGGACAATGCGCACAAGTTGGTTGCAGAACAAGGGAGTTCTTATAGAACGCCATCAAAAAGATCCTCTAAACATGTTGCTTATGAGTGCATTTTTGTCTTATAATTGGATGTTAAGGCTCGTATGAGTGTCCTGCTTAATGTTTGTGTCATTATCGTAAATCAACTGCGTTGTACTGTAACGTAGGGCTGTAACGTAACAAAATGTGGAAAAAGGCAAGGGGTCTTTGTGTTTGCGTGTCCAAGTTGGAAGAAAAAAAACATGACTCACCCTACTTGTAGAGAAAAGCCAAACTGCTCTTTCGTCTATGACTCTGTCATACAGTAGGCTACATGCTTTTACTTTTTGTTGTCCTAACTAAAATGCTTGTTCACTAGCCTTACAACGAGGAGCCAGCTAGTTAATATTAGCCTATATCTAGCTATATATTGAACTTGCATCCTCTCAGGCCTGTTGCATTATGTATGAATTTATGGTTGGAACAGAATTGCCATTATAATCATTGGCCAGTATGGAGAATTAAGTAAAACCACAAGTCAAAATCCCTATCTCCATCCATGGCCAATTTTAGTTACAGTGCATTCAGAAAGTATTGAGACCTAACTTTTTCCACATTGTTACATTACAGCCTAAGTCTGAAATTGATTCGTTTTCCCCCTCAATCTACGCACAATACCAAAGAAAAAGCAGGCTCAGAAATGTTTGCAAATGTATAAAAAAAGAACTTACAGAAGTATTCCGAACTTTGTTGAAGCACCTTTGGCAGCAATTACAGCCGAGTCTTTCTGGGTATGATGCTACAAACTTGCCACACCTGTATTTGGGGAGTTTCTTCCATCCTTCTCTGTAGATCCTCTCAAGCGCTGTCAGGTTGGACGGGGAGCGTCGCTGCACATCTATTTTCAGGTCTCTCCCGAGATGTTCGATCAGGTTCAAGTCCGGGCTCTTCCTGGGCCATTCAAGGACATTCATAGACTTGTCCCGAAGCCACTCCTGTGTTGTCTTGGCTGTGTACTTAGGGTCATTGTCCTTTTGGAAGGTAAACCTTCACCCCAGTTGGAGTTCCTGAGCGCTCTGGAGTAGGTCTTTGTCAAGGATCTCTCTGTACTTTGCTCCGTTCATCTTTCCCTCAATCCTCACTAGTCTCCCAGTCCCTGCGGCTGAAAAACGTCCCCACAGCATGATGCTGCCACCACCATGCTTCACCATAGGGAAGGTGCCAGGTTTCCTCCTGACGTGACGCTTGGCATTCAGGCCAAAAATGGTTCAATCTTGGTTTCCTCAGACCAGAGAACCTTGTTTCTCATGGTCTGAGAGTCCTTCAGCTGCCTTTTGGCAAACTCCAAGCAGGCTGTCATGTGCCCTTTACTGAGGAGTGGTTTCAGTCTGGCCACTCTACCATAAATGCCTGATTGTTGGAGTGCTGCATAGATGGTTGTCCTTCTGGTAGGTTCTCTCATCTCCAGAGGAACTCTGAAGCTATGTCAGAGTGACCATCGGATTCTTGGTAACTTCACTGACCAAGGCCATTTTCGCCCCAATTGCTCAGTTTGACATGGGCGGCATGTTCTAGGAAGAGTCTTGGTGGTTCCGAACTTCTTCCATTTGAGAATGAGTGAGACCACTGTGTTCTTGGGGAATATTCATGCTGCATACATTTTTTGGTACCCTTCCCAGATCTGTGCCTCAACACAATCCTGTCTTGGAGCTCTATGGACAATTCCTTCGACCTCATGGCTTGGTTTTTGCTCTGACATGCACTGTCAACTGTGGGACCTTTATATAGACAGGTGTGTGCCATTCCAAATCATGTTCAATCAATTGAATTTTGAATTTACCACAGGTGAACTCCAATAAAGTTGTAGAAACTTCAAGGATGATCAATGGAAACAGGATGCACCTGAACTCAATTTCAAGTCTCATAGCATAGGATCTGAATACTTATGTAAATAAGGCCTTTATTTGTAATACATTTGCAAAAATGTCTAAAAACATGTTTTCGCTTTGTCATTATGGGGTATTGTGTGTAGATTGAGGGAAACAATTTATTTAATACATTCTAGAATAAGGCTGTAACTAGTGATGTACTGATATGACATTTTTGGCCGATACCTAATATTTTCCTTGCCAAAAAAAGCAATATCGATAACCGATATTTAAAAAATGTGCGTCGTTTTAAGCATTCTAGTACAGTTAAATAGTTAATGGACGCAGCGGTCTCAGTGCAAGAGGCGTCACTACAGTCCCTGGTTTGAATCCAGGCTGTATCACATCCGGCCGTGATTGGGAGTCCCACAGGGCGGCGCACAATTGGCCCAGCGCCGTCCTTTTTTTGGCCGTCATTGTAAATAAGAATTTGTTCTTAACTGACTTGCCTAGTTAAAAGGTTACACACACACACACCAATAAGTTATTTTGTTGGCATTTACCCATGTCCCCATTACCAGTAAAACATCATCAAAACCTATTTCTTTCACTTACTTGCTGTGCTGTGTTGGTGTTCAGTCGTTTCATTCTCAACCAGGATTTCTATGGAACGCCGTGGAACGCTTGCCGTGCGGTAGCAGAGAGAACAGTCTATGACTAGGGTGACTGGAGTCTAACAATTTTATGGGCTTTCCTGACACCGCATATTATATAGGTCCTGGATTGCGGGAAGCTTGGCCCCAGTGATGTACTGGGCCGTATGTACTACCCTCTGTAGTGCCTTACGGTCAGATACCAGGCGGTGATGCAAACGGGCAGGATGCTCTCGATGGTGCAGCTGTAGAACTTTGAGGATCTGGGGACCCATGCCAAATCTTGTGGCAATTGTAACCTTCTGCATCACTTTGAGGTACTTTTATTCCGTAGGCAAACTGCAAATTCCACTATTGTCCCTAATCCTTATTGTGGCTAGCTTCTCAAAACACATAACCCGGTTCGGTCGAGTCTCACTAGCCAGATGAAGCTAGCTGGCTGCTTATAACCTTAGCTTTGGGCAACAGGGCTAGCTAGCTATTTATTTTCATGAACATGAAGTTCAATTTCAATAGGCGATCAAGTGGCTACCTAGCTAATACTTACAAGGATTCCTAACTCATTGCTAAGAATAATGGAAAGGACTGCAGTTTCTACTGGTCATTGTTTTCAGGCTGGTTGTATTGGTGCTATCTAGCTACCCCTGAAGTTGCGGTTGAACAAATAAGGCTTAATTACCAACGCGGTATTGTAAACACATTGTTTGTGGCCGGTGTTTGCTTGCTTGTAGACTTTTGTACACCTTTGACAGTGCTACTTATAGTGGTGGCGCTTGGTTTGCACATGCAATTTCACAACACACAACATTCTATAATATAACTGTTGTAAAAGTGAAAGCTTATTTAACACGCAAAGACCCAAACGGCGTTCCATAGTATGTCATGAAGCTAATAGCAGTGACGCTATTTGTGTAACTCCGGTAGGGCAACATCTGAAAAATAGCACACTTGGTGGTGTGTACCGGTGCTCGACCAGTTGGCGAAAGCCAACATAACCCACAACAGAGAACAATTTTACAATTTGATTGGGCAATGAATTCCATTATCTTGGCGTTTAATGGATTTTGCCTTTGAGTTGTCTCGCTGAAATTTTATTACTCTTTCAAATGACTGCTTAACTTGTTGACTGCTCGATCCACACAGCAGACATTGTGGGCTAGGTTAGGAATGTTGTGGCGTCATTGTCATGTACCTACGCACGTCAGCTTTGACATCGGTTTTGCACATCAGTGTGTAACTGGACAGACATCGGGCGGATACCGATGTTGGCATTTTTAGTTAATGTCGTCCGATTCCAATATGTTCACCGATATATCATGCATCCCTAGCTGTAACATAACAAAATGTGGAAAAGGTCAGGGTTCTGAATATTTTCTGAATGCACTGTAGCTAGCCACTGGAGAACAATACAACAATTCAAATGTTTTCTGTCAACGACATCTGGCTTTTGTTGTGATTGGTGTGAAGCCAAATCCAAACTGGCTTCCCTTGACTTTTTTTGGTGTTGGCCAGGACCATTTATAGTTGAGCTGGTTCAGTTAGCTCAATGCTGATTGGCTTATTTGATAAAAAGCTCAATGCTGATTGGCTTATTTGATAAAGCTCGCTGGCTTCCCTTGCATTCAATGATAGATGGGCTACACATACAGACGGGCACTTATTCGCTTGCTCGGATGCTTTCTCCGGTAAAATACATTCAGCCTCTTGTGAATTGAAGGAAAATGATGGCTTCCCTTGGCACCCATGAATACACGCCACTGTAAGGCTAGTCTTACCTATCCCATAATGTGCCTCTGTAGTCTATAGATGTTCACTGTGAGATCATTCAGGGCTCTTCTGTCTCTAATCCCTTTCATGTCGACTCACTACCATGAATGGGAGAAGGCTCCATCGAAGGATGCAGTGCGGCAGCTGTGTGCTGACAGCTTCCCTTCTGGAGCCCCTGAGTCATGGCGACTCGCGGAAAGTACAGCAGGGACCCTGTCTGTATCTGCCATCGAGGCAAAGGAGGTGAGTGTGAGAAAGTGAAGTGATTGCAATATCAGTCATCAACCAAGGAGAGAAACAGGGTGCACTGCACACAGACGGCAGCTTTCTAATTCTAACTGCCATTCACTAATTCTCATCAGATTCCAAGAAGCGTTTACATGTCAGGGACATAGTAAAGCATGGCGACCCGGGTTCAAAATCTGCGAAGGGCATTGTGCTGTCGCCGTTTCCTACAATATTACTACAGAATGCAGGCCTACTGTATAGAACCACCAACATGACTCTGTACACATATGCTCTAAACCAGTGTCTCTCAAACCACCAGTGTTTGTCAAACTGATCATCTGGGAGAGGACACCAATTGATCCAGTGCTCTTCTCTTCCAGCTTATTGCAGCCCTGCACACCCTTTCTCACCACATCCTATTCCATAACCTGACAGCGCCCGAGCAGATCCTTGTGCTATTCCCCAAGTCATTCCACCCCAGCCTCAAGAACCTCATTACCAAGATTATGCTTGAGCACAGGTCTGTAGCCATTCCTCCCATGCTTACCACGGACCACTTTCTCATGGTTCTACAACGTACATGTCCAATTTTGGGAACTGAAATGGTGTCAAATGTTTGAAATATGGTTACTGATTTTTCTTTTGTTTTTGTAGCCCCACATGGAGAAATGAGGCTCTGTCTAATCAAAGTAAGCATGTTCTTTCATATTCCAGCCCTATTCTATGAACTATCAGTTACGGAATGAGTGTGAATGTGTGCGAGAGAGTGGTACCAACCCTGACACTGCCCCAACTGTTGGTTGAATGTTCTCCAGTTTCGCTGCCCCATCTAGTGGAGATGGACTGGAGAGTCGACATGAAGACGGCATCTGACTCGGTCAGTCGCATGGCTGTGCCCACCTGCCTGGTGCACATGAAGGTATGCCAATGTGCGCCATGCACTGGTCTCCACAAACATGTGTTCTCCTCACCATAATATTACAATTTTCTGCACTTTGTCACATACATCCAGTGCTTGACATGGGCAGGAGCTCACCGGAGCAGAGTACCGGCACCTCAAATGTTCTACTGCTTGAGTTCCTGCACCTCAGAATATTAGCTAAAAAGTATTGTACTGGTACCCATTTCAGTCAGTCAAGCACTGCTTTACATCCATGCACCGTAACACCTTTAAGAGCAATAACATTTATAAATGCTTAGATGCTACACCAAGGGCTGGTTGAATTAGGTCTGGGTATAAGTGACTGTCACTAACATTGTGTTGCCATTGCAGGTGGAGGACTCCAGCTGTCTAAGGGGCAGTGGCGCTCTCTCATCGGTCACGGTGGAGTTGAGCAAGGAGACTCTGGACACCATGCTGGACGGCCTGGGCCGGATCCGTGACCAATTGTCAGTGGTGGCCGGAAAATGAGACCCCCTCACCGGAATGGCCACACCAGAGGCCTTGGGTGCATCATTCTCGTCGATACTCTAAAGTGACTTTTACTCCTCATCTCCTCTCATTTACCTGTACAAATCTGAAAACTGAGAAATCAATTATGGGGGCCCATTTTCTACTAATCGACATGTCTCCAATGTAAACACTTGATAAGGTGGCTCACACGACGTCAGGGTATCAGCCACAAAAGTTTTGCGTCAGTGCCGTTTTAAGGAAAGTGGGAAAGAAGAGGTATCAATTTTAGACATGGGCTAAAAGATGGAAAATGAGAAGAGACTCTTTACTCTAGTCCCGGGGAGGGGAGAAACAAACAAGTACACACACACAATCCCATCATTAGCACTGATCTGGAGTGCCAGAGGGTCTTTTGAATTCAATCTTTGTCAATAAATTAAGAGATTAATGCTGAAGTTTGTCTTTTCACTGCTCTAGTACTAGGACCATCAAATCAGTCAATACACAGGACCAAAATATTGCAGAGCTGGATTACATGTATCAAATGTATTTTAGTCACTAAACGGTTCATCTTCATTCAAATACAAAATTGCTTCAAGTAGTATGTTAATGCCTCATTTCCCTTACAATTATATTGTACACTGCAAATACATCAAGGCAGGCTACAGTCTCTTATTACAGCCTTTTTGTTACCAGGAGGCCCCTACATTTAACATGCAACTTAACAGGCCAAATCTTTGGTGTTGGGATGATTTTTCAAAGATTTCTATAAACAAATATTCCCATATCAAAACACCATATTAAACATTTTGATCAAGTGTGTTGATCTTGTTGCGTGGGAAAGTAGCAGTTAGTAGTGTGACGAAACACATAACTAGCCTGCAGATATTGTTGCACACGCTTTGTCTAGGGGTCCTGTAACACGAATGTGTGCATTTGTGAGAAATCAACGTATGTGCTTAGATGTTGCAAAGGGATACCGCAAACTTACATTGGTCCAGGGCCGACTCTTGACCTCTTGGTTGGCCGTCCAAGCGGATTTTTATTTGTTCAGATGGTGACGAAACACATGTACAAAAAGGAAACCACCAACAGGCATGTCCAAACGAAAGGCCTCATGGCTACCAAACGTACCAGCAGCCTCACAGCTTGCAAGCTGAGACACTGACGATCACCCTAATTGGCAGCACTAATCAAATGTATTTATATAGCCCTTCTTACATCAGCTGATATCTCAAAGTGCTGTACAGAAGCCCAGCCTAAAACCCCAAACAGGTGTGCTTATCAACCAAGCTCAGCACCTGGACCCGGTCGCTGCCATCTGGGGGATTGAGTGTGAAAGGGTATCCTGGACTGTGTCCATTAGTGGTAGAATTTTTTTATTTACCTAGGCAAGTCAGTTAAGAATTTGTTCTTATTAACAATGACGGCCTAACCAAAACGACTCTAGGCCAATTATGGGACTCCCAATCACGGCCGGTTGCGATTCAGCCTGAAAGTCATTTCAAATTCGCTACATTAAGCAAAGACTGCACCATTTTCTTTTTTTACAGATAGTGTTGGAGTGTGCACCTGGCTAACACTGTTTAGTGAGTCCGCCAGATCGGAGGTAGGGATGACCAGGGATGTTCTCTTGATAAGTGTGTGAATTTGACCATTTTCCTGTCCTGCTAAGCATTCAAAATAAAAATTACATAATTTTCTTTAGGAATGTAGTGTAGTAAAAGTTGTCAAAAATGTAAATAGTAAAAGTACAGATACCCCAAAAACTACACTGTTACTGCATTCACACAGTATTTTGCCTGGTAAATTGTTTTCTCCCAATGTTTATATGACGCCCATTTTTACCACATTCTTGCCCGCATACGCCTTTTATACCTCCCGTGGACGAGTGGTTGTAGTGGTGTGCAGATGTGGGTGGTTGTCTATTTTCATAATTCCATTGAATATACACCATAACAAAAATCCATTATTAATTTGTTTAGGCAGATCTTAAGAAACATAAGACTAATAAAAACGATTTTCAAAAGGATAGAATTTCACATTTTGTTTAATTGTGTTACTGATCTGTGCAGCCTCTATGGTTGTAGCATGCACATGAAATAGATATTTATTTTGTTTATTAAACAGAAAAGACAGTCACACATTTTACAGTAGGCTCAGAATAAAATACAAAGAATATCCCACACAACTTGCAACATAAAAAAAATATTTAACAGAGCCCAAATTAAACCCGATTATAAATTTTTTAAATCTCCGTGTCACCTCTTTCCAACCCTCACTTTGCGAGGCATGTCACTTCACCCATCTCTTCGCATAGCCCACCACATGCACTATTTTCTTAACCACAACTGTGGAAACAAATATCACTGAATGATGAAAATATTGGAATAAAGTAGGCTAATTCAATTGAAGGCATCAAATTATTGTTTACTTAAACATCGCAAAGTCATCCAATTGTTATAATAGGCCTACATTTGAGGTGAGTGCTGCTCATGATCGTCTTGTCTAGTTGGCTCATGTATTAGCACTGATCACACACAGTAGGAACACGAGACTCCAATGCTTTTGAAAATACAGGTTGCTATTGTTCTCTATCGGTGTCATGATGAAGATACTCTCAATGTAAAATCCTACGCCTGCTCCCTAACAAAGCAAAGTTTCTAACTGCCAGGATGATAGTAGTAATGGCAGCTGTCTAGCAACCATCAAGAGCTTAAGAGCGTAGTGCGTGCCAATTCCGCCTCAGGATTTTATGGCTACATTTCCTACTAAGCCGTAGGCAGAACTTTACCGTAGGTCGGTTGGCAGAAATAAACATATAGGCTTTATCCCAGGCAATACCTTTCTTATATAGAGAGAAGTCTGCATAAAGTTGGTGGAAAAATGTCTCGGTTTGAAAGGTGTATATGTCCCAGTGGAGGCTGCTGAGGAGAGAACGGTTCATAATAATGGCTGGAAGGGAGCAAATGGAATGGCATCAAGCACCTGGAAACCATGTGTCTGATATTTAATACCATTCATTCTGCTCCAACCATTAGCACGAGCCCGCCCTCCACAATTATGGTGCCACCAACCTCCTGTGATATGTCCTAACAGTAACCGTCCCCCAATAGATCATAAAAGTAGTTAGAAATGTGTATAAAAATGGCTTAGGGTCCAGACGTCCATCTGTCTGTCTCAGGAAGACTTCAGCAGTGTGATGCCGTCCATGTCCAGCTCAACTAGATGGACACTGAAATCTCGGAGGCCCTGGGACACAAAAACAGTCAATGTCAGCTGAAACGCTGAGCATAGCTGAATTCTGCTTTTAAATGGTTTATTTTTAAATTCAAGTTTTAAACACATAGGACTGATATAACTTTTCCCTGTTCATTCCCTGCCATCTTCATTTGAACTATTCCAGATCCTTTCAGTATATCGCCATCTGTCTATATACTCACTTGTGTGTTGTTGAGGACCTGACGCACTGCCTCCCCCTGCTGCGGCTGGCGGGTCAGCAGGTAGAGGAAGCCCCCTCCACCCGCCCCAGCCAGAGTCTGTCCCAGGGCCAGCGGGCGCAGGGCATCCATCATGGTCCGCACAGCTGCCGGCTCACACCCCGGAGCCATCACCTTCTTCTGGCCCCAGTAACGCTCCAGACAAGCCCCCAGCCTGGGGAGAGAGCCTAAAAGGGAGACGGAGGGGAGAGGGGTTAACTTATATCATTCATTGAAAAGACTGACTTAAGAAAAACTTTGTATTTTCAAAAAAGAATTGTAACTTATAAAATCAGGCCTTTTAGTCTGTATTGAGTTTAAATGTCCACTGTAATAAATCCAACACGTTCTGACTGTGTGCTAGAACACCTTGTTAGGTGCTTTTAGTCAAGTTTAGGGTTCAAAAGATCGTTTTAGGATTTAATGAGGTTCTGTAAAGTTCCTTTAATATATTTACAACAAGCAGACTAGGGCTGTGGCGGTCATGACATTTTGTCAGCCGGTGATCATCAAGCAAATAACTGCCGGTCTCACGGTAATTGACCGTTAATTAACATAAAACACATTTAGCATCTCCTGGCTTCCACGCATAGCCTACAAGCCACTGATGCAGACCTTTGGAACGTCTACCTTTTGAAAAGTCTAACAAATCCATGTAATATATATATTAGGCACCTTGTATCATCGACTGGAGGAATGTGCTGAGATACAAACGTTTTGGAGCCCAGTACTGCGCTATATCTCTGAGATGACCACTAATCCCTAAACTATGCCACCTACAATAAAAACTATGCCTGTTACTATCACAATACAATCCATTATGTATTTTAGACAGGTCTAAAGAAACATGATATGAAGAAAATTTATATTTCAGAAGAACAGAATAGCATACTCGGAGTTGTCCTTATGTTAGGCCCTGATCTGGCTATGGGCTACACTAGTTCATTTAGCAAACAAGATTTGTTTACAATTCCGTGGCCTTATTTAATAGTATGTAGAATACAATTGAACAAAGCTGAATAAAATAGAAAGTATATTTTCTCCAAACAATTTGAGGGAGTGCGCACCTGCAGCTATTCTGTATTGAGCGGTTAACAAAGAAACAGGTACTCCTATACGCTTAATTTAGAGTTATTTATGTAACTTTAGTTGTGATACAAATGTTGGGCTATATGTTTTGATTTTAATATAGTCTAAGGATGTATGATGCGAACAATGATGATTTGAAAAAAGTTACATGAAAGGCTTGAGCTCTGCTTTCTTTTTTGCGCAGGCTGTACACACTTAATCAGTCTCTCACTCACAATTTGACAAGCACTTGATAATGCCTTGAATTTCCCGGCTTCATCCCCTTTGTGTGGATGTAATGCACCCCAAAAAAATCCATGCCTTTTGCAGATAGTGACCAGCTTGCCGAAGCACCCCTCATTCACATGGCTCCCCGTCAGGTGATCGGGTCTTTCTCACAGGCTACAAGTGAAGACAGACATCTGGGACACAACTGTGCACGTTTTTAACCAATTCCGAGGCGCATATTGAAGATATTGGAAGAACTGTCCACATTTACTTTTCGTCAGCCAACAAGATGAGTAGGCCTAACGAACAGCAAAAGCACTAGCCTATGTCAATCTACTATCCCGCATAGTACAAAAGTTGACCTACTCTATTCTGTGCGAGAAATATAAATTCCATACATAGTCTGGGATAGTTGCGGGATGTGATAGATCCCAAATTAATACAACCTCTAGCATCAAAATAACTGTTAAGCGATGAGCCTGACGCAACAAATGAGAATGTTTAGCTTAAAATGTTGATAAACTATTAGGCTATTTCTTCACATTATAAGCCTAGCAATGTGCACACAGCATTAGGCTAAAAGAGTGAATGTTCCATTAGCAGGAAAACGCCATTCACAAAAAAGTGACCACAAATGCGATTATTCATGTATTGCTTTTATTATCAAGGTGCATTTTTGAAACACACCTGTTGTAAAGCGGATGAATGTGCTTTACTTGGCCACTTTAGTTGAAATACAAACCTTATCAAAACATATAGGCCTATGGGCTAGGCTACAGGAGGTGTGTGACTGAGTTAAAAATGTCACCAAAAAAAGAATGCACTGTTTGCCTTAAGCAGGGCGTCATTCACAAGTGATAGGCTAATATTGTCACCCATCACACTATCCTTGATTTAATCTTGTCTTTACATATACTAAATAATATATATGTGTGTGTGTGTGTGAAATTTGTTTTCATTTAGAAGGGACCATTATCATGCACCCGTCTTGAAACAGGTGCAGCAAGATCAAAAATCTGCCAATTAAAATGTAGCCCCACTTAGGTATGAGTTTGAAAGACCATTCCTCTCCCTCTCACCTTCTGTACAGGCGCGGGCACACTCTTCTGCGTTGTCCACTAGCTGCCCGGCGTTCTCCACGATGGAGGGCACACGGCTGTACCAGCGCCGCACCGTGTCCTGCACAACAACATGGCAGCCATTTTAGAGACGAGACACCCAACATCCTTCAAACTGCACCAGGGGTACTTCTCAGTAGTCTGAAGTTGCTTCCTCTCCTTGGCTATTCTCCTCTAAGTAGCTGTAGCAGTTGATGTACTGTTTTGATCATGTAGTTTTGAAAGGTTTGTGCTCGTAAATACATAGTACATGTGAAATGACAAAATGCCTGCAGCACTGAGAGGAAGTGTTCTACCACAACTGTACACTGTAAACAGGAAGTGATCAGAAATATTTTTGTGGAAACAGGAAGTGTGGATGCTTGGTGCAAATATATTAAGAGGAACTTTACAGAACCTCATTAAATCCTAAAACGATATTTTGAACCCTAAACTTGACTAAAAGCACTAACAAGGTGTTCTAGCACACAGTCAGAAAGTGTTGGATTTATTACAGTGGAGATTTAAACTCAATACAGACTAAAAGGCCTGATTTATAAGTTACAATTATTTTTTGAAAGTACAAAAAGTCAGTCTTTTCAATGAATGGTATAAAGTTAAAGGGTTAACATTGTGACTTTGAATAAGTGGATGGTGGAAGGCTGGATGGCTAAGTGGAAAGCTGGATGGCTAACCTGCAGCAAGTTTCGCGCAAGCCGAGTCTTGCCGGTGTAGACCAGCAGGAGGTGCTGTTGCAGTGAGAGCAGAAAGTCGTCGGAGAGAGGGAGACGTTCCACTTCCACCCGGAGGGGGAGACAGGCTTTGGAGCGCGCCACCTTTACTCCCCCCACCAAGCCTCCGACCTGGTCCTGCCAACCACCACCTCAGGAGGGAGACCGGGAGAGAGAAGGAAACAGAATGAGTGCATCATAACAAATAACATATCATATAATATTCTATTAATATAATGCCATTTAGCAGACGCTTTTATCCAAAGCGATTTAAAACCCTTTGACACGGGTGGTCCCTGCTGTGTACGCTCAAACCGGTGTGATTAGAACACTTCATTAGAATGTCTAGTTACGATTGACGTGTTTGAGCTGGCCACACTGTTTTATCACAAAAAAAAGTGCAATTATTATTGTGTTATATAGGCTACATTGGTCCTAGCGCTAACTGAGAAAAGAGTGAGCTAACACAAGCTGTCATATTTAGCCAACTCTCGGCTGATAGAAACCATAATATGAATTAACAATTACTATTCACACTATCACATCACGGGTGAGCTCACCAGTGATCAAAATAATTGAGTAAAACCCTTTCTAAAAGTCTAAAGTAGTCCGATGGTCGGTAGTTGTGTGCGCCGCCATGGTTGTTTTTCTCCATCAACCAAAGATAAGAGGTAACAAGATGAGTTGGGTCTGTTTGCAGTATGCATGTTGAAGACGAAGGGGGTGTGTCGTCTACCATCATTCACTTCCAGAAGTTCGAGTGAACCATCCCTTCACCTTGCTATAACATCTTTTGTCTGACAGACGTTTTCGTGACTCAGAATGCATTGAATGATGTCAACAAACATGGCTCCACACATAGCCGGCAAACAGCTTAGCAAAATATATTTATAACTGACCCAAGCTGGTTTATCTGTGTCGTTTACAGTGGGAGCAAATGAAGCATAGTGGGCAGAACAAGGAAGAAGGTGAGCAAAGCCAAGCATGAGCTAGTGAGATCCTATTGGCGCATTGTAGAGTATATTTGCATTTTCAGTCAGGGAACGGCTCCTCTGTGAAGAGTGCGTGTGCACAAACTCAATTCGAACTTGCATTCTTAAACAACGCCATTTTTTTTATACTTTGGAAAAGTGTAAAATCTATAAAACGTAGTGCACTGTGTTTGTAGCGGATTCTAGTTTTGGGAACAGAAAAATGTATTGAGATCAGATCTTTCATAGATGAGAAAATGACCAGAATCTCAGCCCAGTTTCACTACTAACGACTGGACTTCCTCTCACTTCTATATTTGGTGGTGAGAAAACGTTCTAAACTGATGCTTCAGCTTTTTAGCCCCTGTGGCTTAGCATTAGCTCATCATAAATCAGTACAACCTTCAAAAAAGTATTTTACACACGTGTCCATTACAATCTATGCAAGAATCCAAAGTTATTATAAGTAAGGAAAACAACAATGAAGGCAACACGGGCGCCAGGGTTACGGCTAGAAGGGATCCCAGCTTTTGTCAGATTTGACTTTTCGTACCAGGTTAGGAAAATTAACGTAGCACGTTAAGAGAATTAGGTTAAGGTTAGGAAAAGGGTTAGGATTAGCTAAAATGGATCCCTTCTAGCCATGTCCGGACGCCAGTCGGAAAATGCGCCAGGGGGAAAAAAGTTAGTGCAGGTTCTGTTCTCATTGGAGATGCACAAATGTCTGCATACTTGATCCTAAGAAACACTGGGGAAGTGCTTGGGCTCTCATCTAAGAGACAAGTTTGAGGCATTACAATGAGCCGGACAAATGTAAATTGTTCGCCACAGTGAAATGGGCTGCTTCTATGTGAATTATTGAGGAGGGCGAAACACCCCTCAATTCAAACTGTTAAATAAACCTTGTTTGAAAATAATTAGAGATTGACAAGTTGAAACATAGCCTATAGATAATTAGCACGCATCACGCCATGGTTTAAGGGCAGAGTGGGTTAACTGTCCTGATGCGTAACAATCACATTTTGCCACAGTGAGGGCATTCTTCACAAGCATAAAAACATCTCATGCTTTGGGGACAGTTACAGATATTTGGAACTCACTTGTGGGTGAATAGATTTTCGTATCGGTGGCCCCAGTGGTAATTGATCCCTCTATCCTAACGTTGCAAGCACCATGCCTTACCTGAGCCACACAGCATAGGATGTGAATGGTATCCTGTGTACAGTGCATTCGGAAGGTATTCAGACCCCTTGTCTTTTTCCACATTTTGTTACGCTACAGCCCCATTATAAAATGTATTAAATAGTTTTTTTTGGTCATCAATCTACACACAACACCCCATAATGACAAAGCAAAAACTGTTTATTTTTACATTTTTGCGAATGTATTAAAAAAAAATATATATATATATATTACATTTACACAAATATTCACACCCTTTACTCAATACTTTGATGAAGCACCTTTGGCAGCAATTACAGCCTCGAGTCTTCTCGGGTATGACGCTACAAGTTTGGCGCACCTGTATTATATTCTCACGCTCTGTCAGGTTGGATGGGGAGCGTCGCTGCACAGCTATTTTCAGGTCTCTCCAGAGATGTTTGATCGGGTTCAAGTCCGGGCTCTGGCTAGGCCACTCCAGGACAGTCATAGACTTGTCACGAAGCCACTCCTGCGTTGTCTTGGCTGTGTGCTTAGGGCTGTTGCCCTGTTGGAAGGTTAACTTAAGCCCCAGTCTGAGGTACTGAGCACTCTGGAGCATGTTTTCATCAAGGATCTCTCTGTACTTTGCTTCGTTCATCTTTCCCTCAATCCTGACTAGTCTCCCAGTCCCTCCTGCTGAAAAACATCCCCACATCATGATGCTGCCACCACCATGCTTCACTGTAAGGATGGTGCCAGGTTTCATTAAGACGTGAAGCTTTGCATTCAAGCCAAAGAGTTCAATCTTGGTTTCATCAGTCCAGAGAATCTTGTTTTTCATGGTCTGAGAGTCTCCCAACAGGCTGTCATGTGCCTTTAACTGAGGAGTGGCTTCCTTCTGGTCACTCTACCATAAAGGCCTGATTGGTGGAGTGCTGCAGAGATGGTTGTCCTTATGGAAGGTTCTCCCATCAACACAGAGGAACTCTAGAGCTCTGTCAGAGTGACCATGGGGTTCTTGGTCACCTCCCTGACCAAGGCTTTTCTCCCCCGATTGGTCAGTTTGGCCGGGCGGCCAGCTCTAGAAAGTATTGGTGGTTCCAAACTTCTTCCATTTAAGAATGATGGAGGCCACTGTGTTCTTGGAGACCTTCAATACTGCAGAAAGATTTTGGTACCCTTCCCCAGATCTGTGACTCGACACAATCCTGTCTCGGAGCTCTACGGACAATTCGTTCAACCTCAAGGCTTGGTTTTTGCTCTGACGTGCACTGTCAACTGTGGGACCTTTCATAGACAGGTGTGTGCATTTCCAAATCATGCCCAATCAATTGAATTTACCACAGGTGGACTCCAATCAAGTTGTAGAAACATCTCAAGGATGATCATTGGAAACAGGATGCACCTGAGCTCAATTTTGAGTCTCATATCAAAAGTTCTGAATACTTAAGTAAATAAGGTATCCGTTTTTTTTATTTTGAATACATTTGCAAAATATTCAAAAAATCTGTTTTCACTTTATCATTCTGGAGTATTGTGTGTAGATTGACGAGGAATTTTAGAATAAGGCTGTAACAAACAAAATGTGGAAGAAGTCAAGGGGTCTGAATACTTTCTGAATGCACTGTATGTGTTCTTGTGAGCGAGTGAATGAGTGAGTGTTATCTCACCAGTGGTCAGCATCTGCTCCAGGTGGAGAACAGCGTGAATGAGGGAGTCTGTGTCGTAGGTTCGCCCCGTGCATCTGTATACGGCTGCCAGCACCGCTCCCGCCAAGATACTACTGGTACCTGCAGGTGCAACATCACGCAGTGAGAGAGATAAACGGGGAGAAAGATGGAGAAAGAGTGAGAGAGGGGATGTGAGGGAAAGGGGAGAGAAGGATGAAGGAGTGAGTAAGAAATGTGTGCGGGACTAGCCCAATTCTTGTCATTGATGACCAAGTAGTGTTTTTTGCTTTTTCTGCAGCACCACAAGAGACAATGTGGTGGTTTATGTGTTATGAGACGCTGACAGTGCCCCGTGGTCATGTGCATTAGGCACCAAATGGAAGAAAACAGACTGAAACAGGGAGGGACTACTTAGACTCGCTAATAAAAATGCATATACCATTGCAAAAACATTCTCCGTTTTGCAAGACCAATGTCTTGCTAAATGTTTTCTGTTGCATGCCCTATTGAGCACAACCCATTGCTCTTCTTACCCAGTCCTGAACCGTGCGGAAGGAGGGACCAGGTGTGGATCTCCACCCCTCCGCCCCAGCGCTGCAGGAGCTGCTCATCCAGGGACTGCCGAGAGGGATAGGTAACCAGGCCACTGCATACACACACGGCCTTCAACAGGGCAGCTGGGACACACGCACACGGGAGCAGATGACCAGATATGACCAACAGGGATGTAGTGTAGCGTAAAGACACATCAATTCTGTTTATGCACCCTTTTAATTGGTGAGCATTTAGTGTTCACAGTGACAGCTGCCAGTTTTACCACAACATTATTGATCACAAAGCATGACCTGGACTATGATCAAAGACAAAATGATCAAACATGACAACTAGAAATGTGCCTTTATGAAAAACTGCATCACGCAATAGCAGTCAGACAGCACAAGGATATAGAATTATTATTAAGATCATTTCAACAACAAAAAAATACATGGAAATGCCACACAAGACTCCACACACACACGCTTACTGATCAGCACGGTCCACATACACTACCGTTCAAAAGTTTGGGGTCACTTAGAAATGTCCTTGTTTTCCATGAAAACATGCATGAAATGAGTTGCAAAATGAATAGGAAATATAGTCAAGACGTTAACGAGGTTATAAATAATGATTTTTAATTGAAATAGTAAATTGTGTCCTACATTGCTTTCGTCAAAGAATCCTCCATTTGCAGCAATGACAGCCTTGCAGACCTTTGGCATTCTAGTTATCAATTTGTTGAGGTAATCTGAAGAGATTTCAACCCATGCTTCCTGAAGAACCTCCCACAAGTTGGATTGATGGGCACTTCTTACGTACATTACGATTCGTCTGTCCATAGCACTTTTTTCCAATCTTCCTCTGTCCAGTGTGTGTTATTTTTCCCACCTTAATCTTTTATTTTTATTGGCCAGTCTAAGATATGGCTTTTTCTTTGCAACTCTGCCTAGAAGGCCAGCATCCCGGAGTCGCCTCTTCACTGTTGACGTTGAGACTGGTGTTTTGCAGGTACTATTTAATGAAGCTGCCATTTGAGGACTTCTGAGGAGTCTGTTTCTCAAACTAGACACTAATGTACTTGTCTTCTTGCTCAGTTGTGCACCCACACCTCTTTCTATTCTGGTTAGAGCCAGTTCTGTTCTGTGAAGGGAGTATTACACAGTGTTCTACGAGATCTTCAGTTTCTTGGCTGTTTCTTGCATGGAATGGCCTTAATTTCTCAGAACAAGAATAAACTGTCGAGTTTCAGAAGAAAGTTACTTGTTTCTGGCCATTTTGAGCCTGGAATCGAACCCACAAATGCTGATGCTCCAGATACTCAACTAGTCTAAAGGCCAGTTTTATTGCTTCTTTAAAATCAGGACAACAGTTTTCAGCTGTGCTAACATAATTGCAAAAGGGTTTTCTAATGATCAATTAGCCTTTTAAAAATGATAAACTTAGATTAGCTAACAACGTGCCATTGGAACACAGGAGCGATGGTTGCTGATAATGAGCCTCTGTACGCCTATGTAGATATTCCATAGGAAAAAAAAATCTGCCGTTTCCAGCTACAATAGTCATTTACAACATTAACAATGTCTACACTGTATTTCTGATCAATTTGATGTTTTTTTAAATGGACAAAAAAATGTACATAAAAATGCCCATTTAAGTCTTACCAGGTGCATATGGCACACAGTGGTCTTTCAGATCCTCCAGCCTCTCGCAAACTGTCGCCATGGCGATAGCATCATCCTGTACTCCGCTGGAACTGACCAATAGCAGACAGGGCTCTTTGATGCGACGAGCTCGGGCACCAATGGGCCGTCTCCCGTCGACCTTCACCGCCACGTTGACCACTGCGCCCCCATGTTCAAAGGCAATGGGCGGAGTGTCGCTCCAGCCACCTGTGGGATAGAGCCTATTGTGAGAAGTACTCCTACGGGCTTTGTGGCAAGAGAACACAAACTGATATAGGACCAGGCTAATGACTTTCCATTCAATTATATGTTAAACTAAGCATCCCATAGCATTGTTGGGTTCCAGTTTGAAATACTTGCTATATAAGACGTTAATGGGTACATGTATGAGGAATGTATATGGTGGGGTCAATCGAGGGCGGATAAGAGCCATGTGCCTGTGAAGTTACTAAGTAAGGGAAAGGCAATCACATGGTTGCGATCACTAATAAGGGTGGATAGCTGTGGATTAGTGAGGAATGGGGGCTGAGGTCAGGTCACATGAAGGGAGAAGGAACAGTTTACTACCCACATCACTTAACTTCCTGCCTAGCAACAAAGATGTAGTGTTTATAGAAAAGGAGGAGACCACCTAAAGGGGGGTTTAAATACTTGTGCTGGTGAAAACACGTCTTTGCAGCTGTTTGACACAGTGGGTGAATAAACTTGGTTTGAGCTTTGACTAGACGTCCGTTAGTTTTTACTCTGTTTATTTAGAACCTAACGGCATGTTTTTAGGGGTATTGTCCCGGTTTAAAAGAGTAGGGAAAACTCCTCAAAAGAGCTTTGCTATTAGAGTTTGGCTAAGGGAAAGGTCTAGGGCAGAGTTTCCCAAACTCGGTCCCCGGGACCCCAAGGGCTACACATTTGGGTTTTTGCCCTAGTGCTACACAGCTTATTTAAATAATCAACTAATCATCAAGCTTTGATCATTTGAATCAGCTGTGTAACGTTAAGGGAAAAAACTAAAAGCGTACCCCTTCAGGTCCCGAAGACAGAGTTTTAGAAACGCTGTTCTAGGGGTGAAATAGAACAGGGTCGTTGACTCACCTGAGAGGTCCAGTCTGGCAGGACACTCCACATCTTGCCATTCCCCAAGGGGCGGGACCTCACCTTGACCAATGGAGATAAATCTCTGTGATAACATCACAGCCTGTCGTAGCAGCACCTGCCCGGCCGCCTCATAGTGCCGTGCAGCACGCACCAGCAGGTCTGGCCTGCAGGGGCCAGTCATATACTGTCACTTCTGACTTAATTGAAATGTATTATAATAATTAATGGTTTCCTTTCCTCCTTGACCACAGACTTCAGGAATTGATATTGCAGAGAGCAAGCATTATGGTGCAAACATGCAGATGTTAGCGGTCCCTACTAATGGAGGGTTAGTAGTTAATAGTATCAGTATGGGTCTGACCTGCTGAGCCATTTGGCTCTCTCGGTGGCCAGGGCCTGGACTCCACCCAGCAGGTCTCCCTGCTCCAGGATGGAGAAGGCATGGCTCCAGGTGGGGTTAGCAGCCGGCCCGCTCCTCAGCCCCCCTCGGCCCTCCCCGGCCAGGCAGGCCAACACGTCAGCTATACAGGCCAGGCAGCGGGCCGCCACTCCCAGGTTCTCCCTGCTGCCCGCTGCAACTGGAGCACACAAGATTACTATTGTCATTGAGGGCGTGCCAAGTAGACCAAGTAGGTCTACTTGGTCTCCACCAGCCTTTTTTCCATTCTTATGGCTGTCTGACAGCAAGAGTGCAAAATGAGCCTGTATAATGCATTCAGGCACCTGCACCCCCAGGAATTCACACAAACACACATTTAGAGAACATAAACGTCAAGTGTTGAAAAGGTGATAGAAATAAGATGGTGCCTGAGACACTAACTCCTCCGCACTGCAACTCCTTGTGTAATTGCCCATGTGTTCTCACGGTCAAATAAAGGGACATCAATACTCACTGGAGTCTAGTGTGCAGAGGAGCTCCTCATGCTGGCCTCCAAGCACGGCAGCCCTGAAGCTGGGCAACAACCCACGATCGCTCTGGCTCTTCAAGTTGTCCATCACTCTCCTCTTCCCCACCTGGAAGAACAGCGCCTCCCTCCAGCGCAGCTCCCCCTCCTGGTCAGTAAGGGAAAGGACCTCTCGGAGAGAGAGCCTCCACGCGGCCCTCCACTGCTCCAGTGCCCCCGGCCCACCCAACAGCCAGCACACCCCCACCTCCAGCCCCACCGCACCCCCCCGCGGCTGGAAGACTGGGAACAGGCGGGCCTCCATGAGGGACTGGCACCTCCCGGACCCCCACAGATCCTCAGGCCTGGGGAGAGACAGAGGAGATGGACTAAGTAAATACAACATTTGGGATCCATACCAAGGGGCAAAGTAGGTTCACTCCATCTGTGGTTCAGGAAGGTGACACCATCCTTATCACATGAAGCCTATGGGAAGGCAACGTCTGTGTAAGAGACCAACAGACAATATAAACAGCCTCTGTCCACAGACTTATCGTTCAGATGGTGACATTTTGAAAGAAGGTGGGAAGAGGAGAGACAGCGAATTGCTACCTTGAAATCATTGCGAGTGCCCAGCACTGTATGAATGGTGATCTTCATCTCTCCCACAGTGGCCTTGGATGATGAGGTCCTTGGTTAAGGCCAGCTGCTGGATGTGCGACGAGGATGTCACTTACAGGCCTGATAGTAAACAACCTGAATGCACTGCCACTGGGCCCTGGGAGAAGAGGTAATGGGTCAAACAACATCACAGCATATGGTGCCAAGGTGAAATAAACATTTTGTTATACGTTTCGGTGTAAGAGTTCCCCAGACCTGAAGGTGGCAGTGCTGGATTACTGCTCCTGACGCAACACTGACGTCCCCCTCCAGAACACTGTTGATCACCCTGCCTCCAGCACTCACACACTGAGTATTCTGAGGACAACACAGACAGAAATACATGGACAGATATTAAAAACACACACATTGCTTGGTCCAGGGTTGGGTCCAGGGTTGTGACCAAGGTTGGGATCAATTCAATTTATTTTTCCTGACACGTTTATGGCAGCTTTATGTAGACCTTACGAGTGAAGGGTTACCTAGTACGTAGTGGAAGATCCTAAGAGGAGGACCATCCTCAGTGAATTTCATAAAAATAAAATAGTGAAATAATAAAACAGTGGTCCTTTTTAGTTAAAACTATTCTAAATATATTCACAAGTCACCAAATAATTGATTTTTTAAAAACACTATTTTGCAATGAAGGTCTACAGTAGCTTTAGCAGCACTCTGTAGGGTAGCACGTGGTGGAGCCGGAGGACAGCTAGCTTCTGTCCTCCTCTGGGTACATCGACTTCAATACAAAACCTAGGAGGCTCTTGGTTTTCACCCCCTTCCATATACTTACACAGTAATTACTTCAGGGGATGTCTTCCAACCTATCAGAGCTCTTGCAGCATGAACTGACATGTTGTTCACCAAATCAAAGGATCGGAGAATGAATCTAGTACTGAAAGTATACTAGTACTGAAAGCATAAGCTTCAGCTAGCTAGCACTGCAGCGCATAAAATGTGGTGAGTAGTTGACTCAAAGAGAGAGAAAGACAACAGTTGAACAGATGAACAAATTAATTTCTTCCAGAATAAAGGAGAAGCAAGAGAGAAAGAGCTAGCTGAATGCAACTAGCTAGTTTAGCCTACTCAAACAGAGAAGGATGCTACAGTATGTTAGCTAGCTGGCTATGGCTATCCAACACTGGAACTCTTCCAAGTCAAGGTAAGCTTCAGGTTTTATTAATTTATTGCCAAAGGGGCCTGCCGATGTAACTGCTGAGCTGCTTTGACTGTACTGCATGATTGTAGTGGGTTTACAAATGCATTAGTATAGTAGCTACATTATATGACCAAAAGTATGTGGACACCTGCTCGTTGAACATCTCATTCCAAAATCATGGATATTAATATGGAGTTGGTCCCCCCTTTGCTGCTATAACAGTCTCCACTCTTCTGGGAAGGCTTTTCACTAGATGTTGGAACATTTTTGTGGGGACCATTTTTTGCTTCCATTCAGCCACAAGCGCAATCGTGAGGTCGGCAATGATGTCGGGTGATTAGGCCTGGCTTGCAGTCGGCGTTCCAATTTCTCCCCAAGGTGTTCGATGGGGTTGAGGTCAGGGCTTTGTGCAGGCCAGTCAGGTTCTTCCACATCGATCTTAGGCTTGTGTGCATCTGCCCGGCCATGGAAGCCCATTTCATGAAGCTTCCGACAAACAGTTATTGTGCTGACATTGCTTCCAGAGGCAGTTTGGAAATCGGTAGTGAGTGTTGCAACCGAGAACAGGCGATTTTTTACACGCTTTACACGTCCCGTCCTGTGAGCTTGTTACCTACCACTTTGCTGTTGTTGCTCCTAGACGTTTCCACTTCACAATAACAGCACTTACAGTTGACCAGGGAAGCTGTAGCAGGGCAGAAATCTGATGAACTGACTTGTTGAAAAGGTGGCATACTATGACAGTGTGCCACCTTTGAAAGTTACTGAGCTCTTCAGTAAGGCCATTCTACTGCCAATGTTTGTCTATGGAGATTGCATGGCGGTGTGCTCGATTTTATCCACCCGTCAGCAACAGGTGTGGCTGAAATAGTCGAATCCACTAATTTGAAGGGGTGTCCACATACTTTTGTATATATAGTGTATGTTGACTATGAGGTGACAACGATGTAGGCTGTGTGTAGTGGTTGGTAGTCATTATATGGCTTCTATTGGCTTGGAAAGCTTTTTTCGCCTGGTCACAGAAAGTTGAAAGCTGAAGCCCACAAGCGAACGTAAAAGGTGCGAGAAGGAATTATATATATACACAAGGAGGAAAGTGATCTATGTTTGTGTGTGAGATCAGGGGCGTCTTCATTCCGCCGAATCTGTTGAAAAACTTTTCTTAAAAACGGCAGCAAACGGAACATACCTGAATTTGTCCAATAGAAACCCTCATTCGCAACGGATGGACTAACGATTACATCCTAGATCAGTGTCACTGTCTGTCACCTTGATCACTTAAAATTGTCTCGACCTGTGCACCTACGTTGTAAACATTCATTCATAGGCTAGGTTGTAGCAACCTCATGATGGGCACAGGGAAAATGAGTATCATGTAGTAGCCTAAACCTATCGCTGTTACATTGAGCTGGGTGAATGGAATATGAATGACAGTCATCCAATATGCTGTAATAGACATAAGGCCATGCTCATTAACAAGGAAAATACTCCATCTTAAAAACGGCACCGACCGCCACTGCCAGTACGGTACCTGTATGTGTGACAGAGTGTTGCTTTCTGTCCCCTTCTTTGTCAGGCGGCCAATGTGCTCTCTACCAGACAGAGTCAGGTAGTCGTAGCAACCGCCAGGAACGTAAACTGCAAGGAGAAAACCAAACACACTTATGAACCACTTGTAATAGGATGGCACATTTGGCATGTACAGAGAGGCATAGAAAGAGACGTACCCATATGGAGAGTGGTGCCTCTCAGTATCCTCCATAGCAAGGCCCGTGCGCTCTTCACTACTGCTCCCTGTTGACTGATGGGGGAACTGCAGCCCGTCCTCTCCCCATTCACAAACTCTGACTCGCTCAGGTCTGAGCAAAGACACATCAACAAATCCAGGAAGAGGGAGATCTGCAGATAATAAATAACCATGGGAAAGAAAGACAATAAAGGGATGTAACAGAGGATAAGGCTGTATCAGAATAAAACCAGCTTTGTGTAAACCTAGAAAAAAACTGAACCGTGTTTGAGGGGGGAGGGTGCAAAGCTTTGGAAGAGTGAAATTGATACAGAAGATGAAATGGAGCGTGACAGGCACAAAGAGAGGTAAAGAAAATGAGAATTAGAAATGAGAGGTAAAGATGAAGACTGCATACCCGAAGGGGTGGTGCCCCAGAGTCCATACCCATGTACGTGCAGCCGTCAAGGGGAGGGGTAACATGGGCCTTCAGCAATCGCTCTAGTACCCTCCTGCAGAAGAACACAGGCCCTGACACCTGAATGGAGTTACATCATTACATGTGCTGCAGGCTCATAAAAATAAAACAAGGTTGTTTTATCACATACAGTACACGCAATAGGTGCAGTGAAATTGGTTGTTTCACAGGGTCAGCTAGCGCCCCTGGAGCAAATTAGGGTTAATTGCCTTGCTCAAGGGCACAATTTTTCACCTTGTCATCTCGGGTATTCGAACCAGTAACCTTCGAATTACTGACCCAACGCTCTAACCGCTAGCCTACCTGCCGTCTAGGTATTCCCATGACTTTTTATACGTTTCTGGATATTTTCCTATATTCACTATCTTTGACTTACCAGTGGCACCATCCCATCAGGCTGTGCGGCTCGGCGAATCCGCTCCTCTGACCCCTTGTAGATGATGTCACGTACTCTACCCTATGAGCAGAGAGAAATCACCATTTGGCACTACTTATGAATGATCACCTTCATGCAGCCATTGTTCATAAACTGTCAAAAGAATGTGTACAGGGCCTTCAGAAAGTATTCATATCCCTTGGCTTATTCCACTTTGTTGTGTTACAGCCTGAATTCAACATAGATTTTTTTTCTCACCCATCTACACACAAGACCCAATACGAGAAAGTAAAAATATGTTTTTAGTAATGTTTCCAAATGTATTGAAAATTAAATACAGAAATCTCACTCACATAACTTTTCACTCCCGAGTCAATACTTTTGTAGAAGCACCTTTGGCGGTGATTACAGCTGTGAGTCTTTCTGGGTAAGTCTCTAAGAGCTTTCTACACCTGGACTGTGCAACATTTGCCCATTATTCTTTTAAAAATTCTTCAAGCTCTGTCAAATTGGTTGTTGATCATTGCTAGACAACCATTTTAAGGTCTTGCCGTAGATTTTTAAGTAGATTAATTCAAAACTGTACAGTCAGCCACTCAGGAACATTCACTGTCTTGGTATTGGTAAGCAACTCCCGTGTAGATTTGGCCTTGTGTTTAAGGTTATTGTCCTGCTGAAAGGTGAATTTATCTCCCAGTGTCTGGTGGAAAGCAGACTGAACCAGGTTTTCATCTAGGATTTTCCCTGTGCTTAGCTCCATTACATTTCTTTTTTATCCTGAAAAACTCCCCCGTCCTTAATGATTACAAACATACTCATAACATGATGCAGCCACCACTATGCTTGAAAATATGGAGTGGTACTCAGTAATGTGTGTATTGGATTTGCCACAAACATAACACTTCGTATTCAGTACAAAAAGTGAATTCTCTTCGCCACATTTTTTGCTGTAGTGCCTTGTTGCACAGGCTTACTTCTTTTCTCTGCCGGTTAGGCTAGTATTGTGGAGTAACTACAATGTTGTTGATCCATCCTCAGTTTTCTCCTATCACAGCTATGAAACTAACTGTTTTAGTCAACATTGGCCTCGTACTAATCTACCAATAGGTGCCCTTCTTTGCGAGGCACTGGAAATCCTCCCTGGTCTTTGTGGTTCGAATGTGTGTATGAAATTCACTGCTCGACTGAAGGACTTTACTAGGGATTAACACAGGTAACCGGGATCACTCTTCACATTTCCCGAAAAAATTTAAACTACAAAACAGGAAAATTACTAAAATATTCCCTCAATGTCGCAATAATGCAATACCACAAAATACACAACATGTACAGCAGCAGATTGGATAATTTGCCAAACAGGTAATTGGATAGAAGCCTTTAGCCTAGCGTATTTACTTCACACAAAGTCGCCATTAATTCAAAGCACACGCATAATTGACACTGCAAACGAGACCAGAATGCAGTTTAGAGTGTTAGGTTCTAATTCTCAGAGTAAAACACTCAACAGACTTTATGAAAGCTTAACCAAGTTTATTCTTCCCAGAGGGTCAATATAGCTGCATTCAGACAAAAACATTTTTCACACAAGCACTGATATTTAACCGTTCCTCATAGGCTGAGTCCCCTCCTACTCATCTGTACAAACGTCATTGTTTACTGCTAGGCAGGACACTAGTGACAGACAATAAACTTCTATTTCTCCCTTAAGGTGACCTGACCTCAACCCCCTCCATCACTAATCCATGGCTCTCTCCCCTTATCAATGCCTGCCACATGTAATCACTTCCCTGCACTCAACACATTCCAAGCTTAGTTGCACACGCTATATACCTTCCTCCTATAACCATTAACTTCTGGTGTAGACCCTCCACTATATACATTCCTCCTATAACCGTTACCTTCTGGTGTAGACCCTCCACTATATACCTTCCTCCTATAACCATTACCTTCTGGTGTAGACCCTCCACTATATACCTTCCTCCTATAACCCTAAACTTCTGGTGTAGACCCTCTAAACCTAAGCACTCCATCAGTGACATGAGTAAGTCTATTTCATATTCTCAGAACCCAACAAGAGTTTATCAGAGTGGAAAATTCAATCCAGGTCCGATCCAAGCCCGGTGAGTTGAAGCCCGAGCCCAGGCCTGGGCCGACGTCACAGAAATTAAATGAGCCCAAACCCCCCAAAATGCCAGATTTCTAGAAAATAGTTGGCTATATTGACTTAAACTGGTTTTGAGAACAACGCGGTATAGGCGAGCGGCAGCAGAGTAAGGAGATGAGAAAACAGCCATTGGGCCTATAAAAAGCACAGAGAGAGAAACTCACCTTAGTTATGATCAACTGAATGATGAAAATATTGGAATGAAGTAGGCTAATGCAATTGAAATCATGTACTAAATTATTTCTTAAACTGAAACTCCCAAAGTCATATACAAACTGTTGTACTAATTTAAAGCAATGGTTGAGTGTTGTCACCTAGATGAAAATTTCAGCACCTTTTTGATTGGGACAGCGCCATCGGGCTGATTTGAGACAAGTTTGGGGTGCCCGTGTAGATAAATCTTCACTGAATCTCAGTTTGGATATTTGGTAACAATTAGGCTGGGAAATGTTAGCTAAGTTGAGGTGAGTGCTAATTATCACCTTAATTCTAGTTTAGTCATACATTATATTACCTGTTCAGGACATTTTGCTAGCATATAATACAAGTGGATTTTGCATTTCACTCGTGTAGTAGCCAGTCCTACTCCCGACCAAAAGCCTGTGACTTGTCTGATAATCAAACAACAACAAAAAATCCTTACATTATCCTGTAATCCATAGACTGCATTATCAAAGCATGTCTCGCCTACGCATGTCAAAATACCACTAGAACATTTCCCCTGCTTCTCTGTGCTGTCTCATATCGCTGCCCATATGAGAGCGTCGTTTGAGAATGTGTGATCAACAAACGGTATGAGAGTAGATATGGATATTTTTTTAAACAGAATTGGTCCCCGTTAAGATACCTTAACATTTAAAACAACTTCCTCTCTTCATCTCCCACGTTATTCATGAGCTGATCTGCTATCTGTATAATCGTCAACTCGATTTTAACAAATAGTAGATATTCTGCCATTCATGGGAGGTTATCTAGCAAACTTAGTAACTTTGGTCATGTGACTTTTATTTAACTGGCATTGCAAAGTTTGTATGATTCGACAACGCTATGGCCTACTCGGGGTGCGCTCTGTGCGTCCTGAGCACCCTCTGTGTCAAGATAGCCTAGGCCTACTGCTGAAATGCGCTGAAATAATTAAGGAACATGATAATGCTCTGAATTTATGAAAGGCCTGTTCACAATTAACACCAATGTCAGTGACAATCAAAGCTACTCCATCATTACGAAATATCAGTTTCACTTGCTGTGAAATCTTTACATAGTGGTACAGCTAAGGCAAAGTGGCGCAGCAACAATCTTATTTTGGGAGAACTCTGACCATATCTTGGTTTTAAACACTTTAAATTGGCACTTACAGTTTTTGTGGTATTTCCCGGGACTCTCGGGATGAATTATTCCCGGTATTGAAATAAAAAATAAATATTACAGATCCCTTACAGATAATTGTACGTGTGGAGTATAGAGATGAAGCAGTCATTCAAAGATCCTGTCTATTATTGCACTTAAGCAACTTAATATGTGACTTGTTAAGCAAATGTTTACTCCTGAACCTATTTAGGCTTGCCATAACAAAGGGGTTGAATACTTGACTCAAGACATTTGTAAAAAAAAAAAAAAAAATGTTTTTACAAATTCCAATCCACTTTGACATTATCAGGTATTGTATGTAGGCCAGTGACAAAATAAAATCTTAATTTTATACATTTTAAATTCAGGCTGTAACAACAATATGTGGGAAAAAGTCAATGGGTGTGAATAGTTTCTGAAGGCACTGTATCTAGAGTTTGTCCTTCCATTCAGTAAGAGACATATCCTTAAAAGTTATGTACCTGCTCATCAGCAAAGTAGACTCCATGATTGGCGGCGTAAGAGACATCACCAGGTAGTGCCAACACACGGACCCCAGAAAAACCCTCCCATGACATTTCTGAAAGACAGAAGAGAAAGAATATTAAGGGACAGTGGGGGAGACAGGTTTAAAATAAATATATATGGTTTAAATATAATCTGAATGGAATTGTAGAAAAGATCTAACTGAAGGTAGTCGGCATGGTCAGGATCATGTCAGTGCTGCACACCCAAACGCCCGGGGGAGAACCAGGGCACACCTACAGATGGACCAAACAAGACAGAGACAAAAAAAACTGTGTGAGGCAGACAACACAAGTGAGTTAGTTCGGCCATTGACCCCCAAAAAATGGAGGTAGATAGTTTGTTCTTGACCTGGGCCCAGATTCACAAAACACTTCTTATAAAAAAACTTCAGAAGTTCATAAGTTAAATTCCTCAACAATATCTTAAGATTTAACAATGTTCTTATGAACTTCTCAAATATATTATTGTTGCTAGGCAACCGTTTTAGCTAGCTATCTGGCAATCATGTTAGCATATTTCTTACTGAGATTACTGTTCTTAAACATGTTCTTGGGTTTAAAATAATCAATACTGAAACTTTCAGATGAAGTTTGTGAGTGAATTAAACATGTTCAATAGCTTTCATGAGTTTCCAAGAACTTTATTTTCAATCATTTTCTTCCTTTTTGCTTAAGAGAAACATAAGAAATAGCACGAGAACATTTCCAACAACCTTTTTAGGAATAGCAACTTTGCTTAACGTTCTTCTTAAGTTTATAGTTCAGGAAAAAGTGTCAGTTAAAAAGAAATTTCTTAAGAAGGTTTAGTGAATCTGGGCCCTGGTTACATTAAATGTATTCGAAAAGCACTGACCCCAAACATAGAGCATTGTGGCCCACCATATTCAAAGCAATTGATTAATCAGTTTATTATGTACATCATTTTAAAAATCAGAAGTACTAACCAAAGTGGGGCTAATAGAGAATGGTATAGTCAATGTTGTAACCAGTTTATCATACCCAAAATCACAGCTAATACAGACAAAATTCCATGGACATGACACACAAAACAAACAACAAATGAACTAATTATCAATAAAAGACCATAGCCCTACTAAAAACACAAACAATTCACTGTGGGCTAATGAATTGTTTTAAGAAAAAACAGAAAGCATTTGGTTTCAAGATTCAGAACCTGCTATTACTGTAATTACATTGGTAGCAATTATTTATTTCAGGAAGCACCGCCCCAACGCATTATATTTCACAGCGAAGGTTGCAGCAGAAGTTAACCTCTTTGTCAGAGACTCTTTCATCCGCACCCGCGTGTGCATGATTGGCTGGGGAACGATGTGGTAATCTCGTTTAAACCGGTCTGAAGGCTCTCATATTGGGTCCCTAATGCCCTAAAATACATTGTTCATACGGGAAGAATATTGTATATACACATTTGTTGATATGGGCAGAATACTGTTTAAAATAAATAAATATGTGCTGCATTTGTTGTCTTCCTTTTCAGATGGAATAAATACAACAGGGTTGGGCAAATAACTTAAAATGTCATCCATAAGCCTACTAATTAATTAAAAACATGCACATAAAGAAAATAAATTTCAGGCCTCCCGATTGGCGCAGCGGTCTAAGGCACTGCATCGCAGTGCTTAAGGCGTCACAACAGACACTGGTTCGATCGGGCTGTGCCGGAGACGGGCCTAGCGTCATCCGGGTTAGGGGAGGGTTTGGCCGGCATGTCCTTGTCCCATCGCGCTCTAGCAACTCAGTGTGGTGGGCCGGCTGTGAGCAGTGTGTCAAGAAGCAGTGCGGCTTGGTCATGTTTCGGGAAACTCATGACCTTCGCCTCTCCCGAGTCCGTCCGAGAGTTGCAGCGATGGGACAAGCCTGTAACTACCAATTGGAAATCACGAAATTGGGAAGTAAAAAGTACCCCAAAAAATTCATAAAATACATTTCAACCTTGTAATAATTAATTTTCTTTCAATTTGCTCTATAGAATCTAATTATCAATATAACAAAACTAGGCCTATGATATTTCCTCCTGACCCCGTATGTGCCATCAGCAGTGCAAAAGTCTTACTGCGTCTATGAGATAGTTCCCTATTAATGGCAGCACCGCTTTATCAAATGTTCATATTGATATTTTAGGCTACGCCGTGAAACCAGTTTTCATGGGCACACAAATCCAAAATGATGCATGCAACTGCTAAATCAAATGCTTCTAGACCGAAAGTCACCTAACTTGCGTGGTTCTTCTATAGGCTATGCGTAGGCTAATAAACCTACTTGTTGAATGCGCATTTGGTATCCAGCTGTTTAGTTCACATCACCGTCAACAACGTCCCCTATGGGCACAAACCCACCGTCGCTGGACCAGACAGGACTGGCAAAAAGTGCTCTTCACTGACAAGTCGCGGTTTTGTCTCACCAGGGATGAAGGTCGGATTTGCGTTTATCGTCGAAGAAATGAGCGTTACACCGAGGCCTGTATTCTGGAGCGGGATTGATTTGGAGGTGGAGGGTCCGTCATGATCTGGGGCGGTGTGTCACAGCATCATCGGACTGAGCTTGTTGTCCTTGCAGGCAATCTCAACGCTGTGTGCATTACAGGGAAGACATCCTCCTCCCTCATGTGGTACCCTTCCTGCAGGCTCATCCTGACATGACCCTCCAGCATGACAATGCCACCAGTCATACTGCTCGTTATGCCAACAAAGGGTATAAAACAAAGTATTGAGATAAAAATGTGTTATTGACCAAATACTTATTTTCCACCATAATTTGCAAATAAATTCATTAAAAATCC
Source organism: Salvelinus sp. IW2-2015 (assembly GCF_002910315.2). Classification (NCBI taxonomy): domain Eukaryota; kingdom Metazoa; phylum Chordata; class Actinopteri; order Salmoniformes; family Salmonidae; genus Salvelinus; species Salvelinus sp. IW2-2015. Next base: position 42,709,359 of record NC_036842.1, on the reverse strand, counting down.
TACAATGTGATTTTCTGGATTTTTCTTCTCATTTTGTCTGTCATAGTTGAAGTGTACCTATGATGAAAATTACAGGCCTCTCTCATCTTTTTAAGTGGGAGAACTTGCACAATTGGTGGCTGACTTGAAAACCTGAGAAAATATTACAGAGCAGCTTGTATTAGTGGATGACACCAAGCCACTTGTACCAACCGCCCCATTAATGGAGAAGTAATCCCACTCCAGGACCAGAGTAGGAGACCCTTAGTCTAGATGGTGTCTCCGACAAACAGGATTATGGCTAACCTGATTGGAAAGGCAGTCAAGCAGCATATCCAGGCAGCAGACAGGTCCCTGCACAGTCTGAGCTGGCTTTTCCACAGGCAGCCAGCAGAAGGCCCTGCCACAGCTATCCCAGGGAAAGTCACGTCCCTGCAGAAAGACCGGAGAGTTGGGGAGATAGAAAAATACAGGGGGGGAAAAAAGAGAGATTACTCCCATGTCCGTGTGAATAGTAATAAATCTCACAATTTAAAAGCTCATCCCAAATCCATTCGGTCTCCCCGTCCTCTGCTACCCATCCAGTCTTACCGTGTGCAAGATCAGGATACGGGCATCATCAAGGACATCCGTGGTCACAACCTGATAACAACATTGGATAAGTGCATTGTTCTGCTCCACAATTAATATACCCCCAAACAAGAGGTTTACACCATAATACAGTAACAGTCCAGACAGTAATATTTGTATATTTCAATTACAGGAATATATTCCATCTGTAAAGTATACAAAAATGTAATCAATACACAAAGACTTTATGGTCTGATAAACTAAAATGCACAAACTGACTCACAATACTTGCAGTCATTTGTCTCGAACGTCTCTCTTTATGATATTTTATGGACCTATTGTGTGGAGTCACTTACAGTGTATCCAGCTCTGGCACTCAGGTGCTCGGCTGCCACCAGCAGTGCATTGAGAGTGGCTCCCCCACTGCCCAGTCCAGGCTCCTGGGGGTCTGACACAGTGAGCAGTAACGTCCCCTGTAAGAGATCTCCACGCTGCTGCCGGACCTCCAGCTCTGAGACACAAACACCCTTTCTTTAGACAGTGAAGCTAAAACTTTTAATTTGGCTCTATAGTTCAGCATTTTGGATTTGAGATCAAATGTTTCAAATGAGGAGACAGTACTGAATGTAACCTTTTATTTGAGGATCTTTTCATATAAACAGTGCCTTTGAAAAGTATTCAGACCCTTTACTTTTTCCAGTTACATTTCAGGTGCATCTTGTTTCCATTGATCATTTTTGAGAAATTTCTACAACTGTAGTAAACTAAATTGATTGGACATGATTTGGAAAGGCACACACCTGTCTACATAAGGTCCCACAGTTGACAGTGCATATCAGAGCAAAAACCAAGCCATGAGGTAGAAGTAATTCTCCGTAGAGCTCCGAGACAGGATTGTGTCGAGCACAGATCTGGGGAAAGGTACCAAAACATTTCTGCAGCATTGAAGATCCCCAAGAACACAGTGGCCTCCATCATTCTTAAATGGAAGACGTTTGGAATCACCAATCAGGACTTTATGGTAGAGTGGCCAGACGGAAGCCACTCCTCAGTAAAAAGGCATATGACAGCCCGCTTGGAGTTTGCCAAAAGGCACCTAAAGGACTCTCAGACCATGAGAAACAAGGTTCTCTGGTCTGAGGAAACCAAGATTGAACTCTTTGGCCTGAATGCTAAGCGTCACGTCTGGAGGAAACCTGGCACCATCCCTACGGTGATACATGGTGATGGCAGGGACTGGGAGACTAGTCAGGATGGAGGGAAAGATGAACGTAGCAAAGTAGAGAGATCCTTGATGAAAACCCTGCTCCATAGCACTCAGGACCTCAGACTGGGGCAAAGGTTCACCTTCCAACAGGTCAACGACACTAAGACAATGCAAGAGTGGCTTCAGGACAAGCCTCAATGTCCTTGAGTGGCCCAGCCAGAGCCCAGACTTGAACCCGATCGAACACCTCTGGAGAGACCTGAAAATAGTTGTGCAGGGACGCTCCACATCCAACCTGATAGAGCTTGAGAGGATCTGCAGAGAAGAATGGGAGAAACTCCCCAAATACAGGTGTGCCAAGCTTGTAGCATCATACCCAAGAAGACTCAAGGCTGTAATCGCTGCAAAAGGTGCTTCAAGAAAGTACTGAGTAAAGGGTCTGAATACTTATGTAAATGTAAGATCAGTTTATTTTTTATAAATGTGTAAAAAAAAAATCTAAAACGCTGGTTTTGCTTTGTCATTATGGGGTATTGTGTGTAGATTGATGAGGGGGAAAAAACGATTTAATACATTTTAGAATAAGGCTGTAACGTAACAGGCCGACTACACTGCTTGCGTCGCTTGCCCGAGCATTGCAAAATAAATGTCGAAATCTATATTATTCAATCATTGCGCCAACGAGCATCTGCGTTGCCAAGGGCTAAAATAGAAGTCAGTTTTATTTGTGACGCAGATTGCGCTGCAAGTCCTGCCTCTCCCATCTCCTCATTGGTTTATAGAAGCAGGTACCCACGTGCTATCTCCTCATTGGTTATACCCACGTGGGTGACTGAAAGACGAACGAGGTCAGTGGCAGTAATGCACCTAATTTATGACAGTTGCCAATCGCAATATAAAGTCAAGAGAAAAAAAAGCCCAGAAGGAGGAGAGATGACTAGATACGATTCGGTTGACCGTTTTATGTGTGGATGAATTGTCGAAGTAGAGGACCTTGTGCATTTCAGGTAAAATAACAACTCAATGTTTATATCCCAGGACAAATTAGCTAGCAACAGCAAGCTAGCTAGCTAAATTGCCATAAATGTTTAAAGCTTTTCGACCTGTCCCCAAATTAATATAATTGGTTCAGAGTTTGTTTTGATATTTTAACCTGCGTGTCGTGATCGCATTTGGTGTGGGGGGACAAAATACATTTATGCACAATGGTACGCGGCCGGTTTGGGTTCCGTGTAACATTTCTTTTTGAAAAAGTCAAGGGGACTGAATACTTTCCTAAGGCACTGTACACTACATTAACAAAGTATGTGGACACCTGCTCGAATGTCTCATTCCAAAACGGGCAATAATATGTAGTTGGTCTCCCTTTTGCTGCTATAACAGCCTCCACTCTTCTGGGAAGGCTTTCCACTAGATGTTGGAACATTGCTGCAGGGAATGGCTTCCATTCAGCCACAAGAGCATTAGTGAAGTTGGCACTGATGATGGGTGATTAGGCCTGGTTCGTAATCGGCGTTCCAATTCATCAATGGTGTTCGATAGGGTTAGGGCTCTGTGCAATCAAGTTCTTACACACCAATCTCGACAAACCATTTCTGTATGGACCTCGCTTTGTGCACGGGGGCATTGTCATGCTGAAACAGGAAAGGGCCTTCCCCAAACTTTTGCCACAAAGTTGGAACCACAGAATCGTCGAGAATATCATTGTATGCTGTAGAGATAAGATTTCCCTTCACTGGAACTAAGGGGTCGGAACCATGAAAAACAGCCCCAGAGCAATAATCCTACTGCACCAAACTGTACAATTGGCAAAATGCATTGGGGCAGGTAGCATTCTCCTTGCATACACCAAACCCAGATTTGTCCGTCGCACTGTCAGATGGTGAAGTGTGATTCATCTAGGGTTGCAAAAGGGTCGGAAATTTTCCATGAGAAGTTAAGCCCGAGAATTTAGGTAATTATGCTTAAATTCATCCAAAACATTAGCTTATAACAGTGAACCATTTTTTTGGGATACACATAAGGCAATTCTAGGTCTTGTGGCATATTTTGGTTAAACTACCCCCAATTCAATGGAATTGCAACCCTCAGCATGCACAGTGCATTCTTCCATCACATGTACAGCTGATTCTCAAGATCTTGCACACTAATGAGATAATATTGAGCCCACACTACTACACTGCCTGAACCAAGGACTACATGCTTTCTGTTAAGTTTTGATTACAATACTGGGTGGGGTGAATATATTTTATATGACATACATTATTTTTTGTTAACTAGTAAACAGTAGCCTACAGAAATGATTTAAACACACTTTTCTAACTTAACAATTTAACAATTTCTGCTAGTTAGTTTTTGCTACCGTGTGGGTTTTAGCTTGCTTGAGCCTAACTGAGGAGTGTTAATTCACCTGTTTCCATACAGGTTTCATTTTAAAACAGTTATCTTACAAAGGAGGTGTATAATCTAACTGCTTAATTATTTATCTGTACATGGAATTGTATTTAATTTTTTTACACATATTTTCTCATCTTTACAGGAAAATGCCACGGGTACTATCTGATGTGTGGAGACATTTCACTGCAGCTAATGCTGAAGGAAAAGCTCTGTACATTTGCAAATACTGTGCCAAATCATATGTGAAGATTGCAACAATGATGCAGAATCATCTGACCAAGTGCATAAATGGTTAGGTATGTGATAGGTCATCAAGTTATAGCAGCAATCTACTTCACCAAGCAAAGTGAGAAGAACAAGACCACCACATTGAAACTGCCCAGCAACACCCGTTGGAGTGGTGTTGTCATCATGTTTGACAGTCTCCTGGAGGGGAAGGAGTCTCTCCAAGAAATGGCCATATCACAGACTGCCGATATGGACAGCCCCATCAAGAGGATCCTCCTGGATATTTTGGGAGAGTGGTAAGCAGCCTGAAACTCCTGAAACCTATAGCAGTAGCCATTGCATGGATTGAGGGAGACAATGCCATCCTGTCTGATGTTCAGACTCTGCTTGCAGATGTAAGAAAATCTGTACTGCCCTGCCCACTTCACTGTTGCTCCAATCAGAGGAAACTGCAGTTCTGAAATACATCAAAAAGCATGAAGACCTCTGCCTGAAGCCCATACACACTGTTGGACCACAAGTATGCTGGCAAGAGCATCCTGTCTGGTGCAGAGATCAACAAGGCCTATGGTGTCATCACTACCATGTCTCGCCACCTTGGCCTGGATGAGGGCAAGGTTCTTGGCAGTCTGGCAAAGTACACTTCCAAGCAAGGGCTTTGGGATGGAGATGTGGCAGTCGTGCCAACATATCTCATCAGCTACAGTGGGGCAAAAAAGTATTTAGTCAGCCACCAATTGTGCAAGTTCTCCCACTTAAAAAGATGAGAGAGGCCTGTAATTTTCATCATAGGTACACTTCAACTATGACAGACAAAATGAGAAAAAAAATCCAGAAAATCACATTGTAGGATTTTTAATTAATTAATTTGCAAATTATGGTGGAAAATAAGTATTTGGTCACCTACAAACAAAGGCAAGATTTCGGCTCTCACAGACCTGTAACTTCTTCTTTAGAGGCTCCTCTGTCCTCCCACTCGTTACCTGTATTAATGGCACCTGTTTGAACTTGTTATCAGTATAAAAGACACCTGTCCACAACCTCAAACAGTCACACTCCAAACTCCACTATGGCCAAGACCAAAGAGCTGTCAAAGGACACCAGAAACAAAATTGTAGACCTGCACCAGGCTGGGAAGACTGAATCTGCAATAGGTAAGCAGCTTGGTTTGAAGAAATCAACTGTGGGAGCAATTATTAGGAAATGGAAGACATACAAGACCACTGATAATCTCCCTCGATCTGGGCTCCACGCAAGATCTCACCCCGTGGGGTCAAAGTGATCACAAGAACGGTGAGCAAAAATCCCAGAACCACACGGGGGGACCTAGTGAATGACCTGCAGAGAGCTGGGACCAAGTAACAAAGCTACCATCAGTAACACACTACGCCGCCAGGGACTCAAATCCTGCAGTGCCAGACGTGTCCCCCTGCTTAAGCCAGTACATGTCCAGGCCCATCTGAAGTTTGCTAGAGAGCATTTGGATGATCCAGAAGAAGATTGGGAGAATGTCATATGGTCAGATGAAACCAAAATGCTGGTAAAAACTTTACCAAAATTTTGGTAAAAACTCAACTCGTCGTGTTTGGAGGACAAAAATGCTGAGTTGCATCCAAAGAACACCATACCTACTGTGAAGCATGGGGTGGAAACATCATGCTTTGGGGCTGTTTTTCTGCAAAGGACCAGGACGACTGATCCGTGTAAAGGAAAGAATGAATGGGGGCCATGTATCGTGAGATTTTGAGTGAAAACCTCTTTCCATCAGCCAAGGGCATTGAAGATGAAACGTGTCTGTCTTTCAGCATGACAATGATCCCAAACACACCGCCCGGGCAACGAAGGAGTGGCTTCGTAAGAAGCATTTCAAGGTCCTGGAGTGGCCTAGCCAGTCTCCAGATCTTAACCCCATAGAAAATCTTTGGAGGGAGTTGAAAGTCCGTGTTGCCCAGCAACAGCCCCAAACATCACTGCTCTAGAGGAGATCTGCATGGAGGAATGGGCCAAAATACCAGCAACAGTGTGTGAAAACCTTGTGAAGACTTACAGAAAACGTTTGACCTCTGTCATTGCCAACAAAGGGATATAACAAAGTATTGAGATAAACTTTTGTTATTGACCAAATACTTATTTTCCACCATAATTTGCAAATAATTCATTAAAAATCCTACAATGTGATTTTCTGGATTTTTTTTTTCTCATTTTGTCTGTCATAGTTGAAGTGTACCTATGATGAAAATTACAGGCCTCTCATCTTTTTATCTTTTTAAGTGGGAGAACTTGCACAATTGGTGGCTGACTAAATACTTTTTTGCCCCACTGTACCTGGTGGAAGGGAATTTGTGGATCTGAGGCTCTTTCCCCTGTTGCCTCAATCATCCTCCAAATCCCACCAACATCAGCCGCCTCAGAGCGCAACTGGTCCTTGTTTAGGAACACACACACACCAAAGAACACAACAGGCTGACCAATACAAGGGTTGAAAAATTGGTGGCCATCCGGGCAAATTTGAGGCTTTTTGAGCCTGACAATGAGCCATCCTCAACAAGGTTGGAAAGTGACAGTGAAGCTGAGGCCTCTGAGTCTGATGTTCAAGAGGTGGACATTGAGGAGGTCCAGGGAGAAGACATGGAAGCCTAAGAGGAAGACAACCAAAGCTTTCGTTTCTAGACTATCATTTTACAAATGCATGTTGAAAATGTTTTTGGGAGATGCGATGGATCATTGGGGATCATTCAATATTCCCTTTTTTTGTTGTTCAGTGAAATCATGTGAAGTCAACTCATTTAAAAGTTCAACTCGTAACTAAATTGTTTTTATTTCTATTTGAAGGATTTAAATAATTTGCAATGTCTACTTATGATAAGGTAAAAGGTTTATGTTTCTGTCTCCATATGATATCGTAAATATATCCAATGCAAAAAACATCTACATTTAAATGGTATTAATATTAATTTGCACATTTCTGTTAATTCCCATATATTCCCACGTTAAGTTTCCACCTCTGAATATTCCCCAAAATGTGCATCCTTAGATTCATCACCCCAGAGAAAGCGTTTCCACTGCTCCAGAGTCCAATAGCGACAAGTTTTACACCACTTCAGCCGACGCTTGGCATTGCGCATTGTGATTTTAGGCTTGTGTGCAACTGTTTGGCCATGGACAACCATTTCATGAAGCTCCCGACGAACAGTTATTGTGCCGACGTTGCTTCCAGAGGCAGTTTGGAACTCGGTAGCGAGTGTTGCAACTGAGAACAGACGATTTTTACACGCAACGCTCTACAGCACTCTGCGGTCCCATTCTGTGAGCTTATGTGGCCTACCACTGTGCGGCTGAGCCGTTGTTGCTCCTAGACGCTTCCACTTCACAATAACAGCACTTACAGTTGACTGGGGCAGCTCTAGCAGGGCAGAAATTTGACTAACTGACTTGTTGGAAAGGTAGCAAAGACAAATAAAGACAAATACACAACGCAGAGAACTAAAGATGAATGGAACTAGTCGTTTTTCTGTAATGTGGAACTGAAGATTAATTGGTCAATGGAACGGGTTGTTTTTCAGTTCATCGTCTGTGTAGGGGTTCCAGTCCGGGACTCATAGCTACATGTGGCAAGTTCTCATTGGTTCAAATTGTCTCTACATTGAGCCTAAATCGGGATACTTGGTAGCTGGCCACCGGACAAATTTCATTGCAAGGAATTCTAATTGGTCAACCACAGACTATGTTTTGGTATAAACTACATCCTGTCTCTTTCTTCAGTATAGAAAACAACGAGAACAGGGAAGAATGAACATCTACCATCCACTTTATAGCATAACTATGATCTGTTCTCTTGGGAAAAAATGTATTTTCTCTTCCTGATTTGCTTTGGAGTCTGTGTAATTGAAGAATAACATCAACTGCTAACATGTATGAAAATACCCTCAAATAAAAAGGTGACATTCTGTACTGTCACCTCATAAGACAAATTAAAACTTTTAGCTTTATTGTCCAAATAAATAGGTAGTGAAGTGTATATGTTTTCTAATGAAAAATAACTACATTTAAAGTAATTTGACAAAGTCACTAGTACAGGGTTAACATAAAAAATAATTATGACAGGTATATATAATTTGATATACTGAAGAATGTACTTAACTGTCTTATGATTTATATTATCTTGTTTGATATTGTACATTTAATTGTACTAGGATTATTATGAGTCTGTTTACTCTCATATTTTAATTATCCTATATATGTCTATTGAAGAGCAGCCTTCTGGAGTGTGTGTGTTTGTGTGTTGATGTTGTAACCAGGGGTTTACCTTGTCAGGATTACCCAGATTGCCTCACCTGTCATGGACTTTGACGAGGACAAAGATATCAAATAAAACAATGAGCCTTAAATGGAAATAAGGCTCATAGTAGACTGTGTGAAGTTAGCCACAATAAGAATTAGCCACAATACTGGAATTTGCGGTTCAAAATCTAAATGTATTAGTTGAGTACACATATTTTGCATTTGTTATTGCGGGTGTAGCAAAAATGCTATGTTCCTAGCTCAAACAGTGCAGTAATATCTAACAACAACAAAAACATTACACGCAAATCCCAAAAATTTAAAAAAAAGTATTTAACAAATGTAGAAATATTAGAACGAGCAATGTCAGAGTATGGAATATAAATATATGATTGTCCATAATGTCAGTACAAACAGTATACGAATAGAAAAGGTGTACATAGGATGAGCCTTGACCAGAATACGTTATCAGTCAAAAGTTTGGACACACCTACACATTCAAGGGTTTTTCTTTATTTTTACTATTTTCTACATCGTAGAATAATAATTAAGACATCAAAACTACAAAAACAACATATGGAATCATGTAGTAACCAGCAAAAAAAATAAAGTGTTAAACAGATTCTTCATATTAACCACCCTTTGCCTTGATTACAGCTTTGCACTCTTGGCATTCTCTCAACCAGCTTCATGTGGTAGTCACCTGGAATGCATTTCAGTTAACAGGTGTGCCTTGTTAAAAGTTGTGGAATTTCTTTCCTTCTTAATGCGTTTGAGCCAATCAGTTGTGTTGTGACAAGGTAGGGGTGGTATACAGAAGATAGCCCTATTTGGTAAAAGTCCAAGTCCATATTATGGCAAGAACAACTCAAATAAGCAAAGAGAAACGACAGTCCATCATTACTTTAAGACATGAAGGTCAGTCAATACGGAACATTTCAAGAACTTTGAAAGTTTCTTCCAGTGCAGTCACAAAAACCATCAAGCGCTATGATGATACTGGCTCTCATGAGGACCGCCACAGGAAAGGAAGACCCAGTGTTACCTCTGCTGCAGAGGATAAGTTCATTAGAGTTAGCAGCCTGATAAATTGCAGCACAAATAAATGCAAAAGTAACAGACATCTCAACATCAACTGTTCAGAGGAAACTGCGTGAATCATGCCCTCATGGTCAAATTGCTGTAAAGAAACCACTACTAAAAGGACAACAATAAGAAGAAATAACTTGCTTGGACCAAGAAACACGAGCAATGAACATTAGACCGGTGGAAATCTGTCCTTTGGTCTGATGAGTCTAAATTTGAGATTTTTGGTTCCAACTGTTAAGTCTTTGTGAGATGCAGGGTAGGTGAACGGATGATCTCTCCATGTGTGGTTCCCACCGTGAAGCATGGAGGAGGTCTGATGGTGCTTTGCTGGTGACACTGATTTATTTAGAATTCAAGGCACCCTTAACCAGCAGGGCTACCACAGCATTCTGCAGCGATATTCCATCCCATCTGGTTTGTGCTTAGTGGGACTATCATTTGTTTTTCAACAGGACAATGACCCAACACACCTCCAGGTTGTGTAAGGGTTATTTGACCAAGAAGGAGAGTGATGGAGTGCTGCATCAGATGACCTGGCCTCCACAATCACCAGACCTCAACCAAATTGAGATGGTTTGGGATGAGTTGGACCGCAGCGTGAAGGAAAAGCAGCCAACAAGTGCTCAGCAAATGTGGGAACTCCTTCAAGACTGTTGGAAAAGCATTCCAGGTGAAGCTGGTTGAGAGAATGCCAAGAGTGTGCAGAGCTGTCAAGGCAAAAGGTGGCTACTTTGAAGAATATAAAATATTTGAATTTGTTTAACACTTTTTTGGTTCCTACATGATTCCATGTGTGTTGTTTTGTAGTTTTGAGGCGGTCAGTCACATTTGGTGATGTTTTTTTCTCCCCTGTTCAGAGAAATTAGTAATTGAATTTGTTAGCTTTATGTCCCATCCTACATCCTGATATTACCAAGTTCTGACCACTAGGTGGTGTTGTTGGTACTATGAAGTGATTATTTGTTTTTAAAGAATCACCCCATATTAAAGGGATAGTTCACCCAAATGACATATTGGTTTCCTTACTATGTAAGCAGTATATGGAGAAGGTATGACAACAACCCATTTTGTTTACCTGGCCACTGTTTAAAAATGATAACTTTGCAAGACAATAGTACCTATATTAGCATGTCTGGGCTTCATACCCAAATCTATAAGTAACATCATTGAGTTACACAATCAATTGTAATATACTTCCAGATGATTTGGACATGAAGCATGAAAATGCTAATATACTGTAGGTACCATTGATTTGAGCCACAAATACTAAATAGTTCGAATTTGAAACAGTGGACAACAAAACAAAATGGTTAACATGTAATTTGGGTGAATTATCCCTTTAACATGGGGGAGGGGTTTATCAGCTTCTTTTCAGAAATAATAAGGAATAACTCATCTGAAACTGGATCAGTCAAATGATTTGCGCACAGGAGCAAGCACCAACAAGCTTCACATGTGCATTGAACGTGGGAAATGCGCTTTACAAATTAATTATTATACCAATGCAATTATGCAGACTAATAGATCCACAGTGGGATTTTAAATGTTTTTTTAACTATTCTGTTTTATCAAATTAATAAAGAATTTATTTTTAAGTTATATAACATGGCAAAATTGTTTAGCATTATCTAGTCCAAATATGGTATTATTCCACTATTTGTATTTGTTTGGATCTGTTTCAAATAGAGGACTTTTATTTTAATAGGGGACTTTTAGGGGACTTTTATTTTGACAGCTCATTCCCAATCCTGCTTCAATAGTTTCAGATTGGTAAACACGAGAGTAAAATTAAGTTGAGTAACTTATTCTTCAGTAAGCTTAGTAGACTTAGGCCTACAGATGGCTATGCATGCATCTGGTCTATTCCTCATCTTTTGCATTATTAGACTACACTGGGCAACTGTACATTACTGTAAACAAGAAAAGGAATACGAGACTCACCTCTTTGAAAGGCGTAAACGCTATCTTTATGTTGACAGGTCAGGACTACTACCGTCCAGCTGAACACCTGCTCGCTTGACATGTTGACGTATTTATGAAAACAATATATCTTCCAATTGAGCCACGAAAGTTGTCTGCTGTCTTCATACACGGAACATTTAGCCTAATTTTACCAATATAAACTAAAAAGCCATTGGCGGATAGTAACAGGAAGCAAACATTACGTCCAAGCAAACAATGCTAAAACCGTTCAACCAAGGATATAGCTAAAGAGACTATACTGTGCTGTGCTATTCTTGCAACAATGTAGCTCCCGAATGAGTGGAGACGACAAAATCAATCGTTTGCTCGACCAGTTCTTCTTCTTTGATGTGGTTTAAAGGCGGTTGGCATCCAATAAATGTTGATTACCGCCATCTACTAGACTGGAGTATAACTCCCTTATACTTTGCATATTTTTTCCCCCGCTCCCCCAAAAATAAATACCCTACCATCTAACACTACACTCACAAATAATAATAATAAATACCATACTCCACTATTTAAATATATTTAGTCCAAATTAAGGCCAACAGCATGAGAGGATGGGACACCACCACTCAACACACACTGTAACTCTTCTGATGTCAAGTCTCGCACACCCAAACACCTCTCTGCAGTTTCCACCACAACCTCTATTATCAGCAACTTACATTCCATCCCTGCAGTACAGTTGATGACCATTACCATAAATGCCAAAAATCAAATCTTACTGAAACATACACCACCAGTCAAAAGTTTGGACACATCTACTAATTCAAGGGTTTTTCTTTATTTTTACTATTTTATACATTGTAGAATAATAGTGAAGACATCAAAACTATGAAATAACACATATGGAATCATGTAATAACCAAAAAAGTTGTTAAAAAGTGTTAGACAAATAAAAACATATTTTATATTTGAGATTATTCAAAGTAGCCACCCTCTGCCTTGATGACAGCTTTGCACACTCTTGGCATTCTCTCAACCAGCTTCACCTGGAGTGGATTTCCCACATGATAAGCAATTGTTGGCTGCTTTTCCTTCACTCTGCGGTCCAACTCATCCCAAATCATCTCAATTGGGTTGAGATCGGGTGATTGTGGAGGCCAGGTCATCTGATGCAGCGCTCCATCACTCTCATTCTAGGTCAAATAGCCCTTACACAGCCCGGAGGTGTGTTGAGTCATTGTCCTGTTGAAAAACAAATGATAATCTCACTAAGTGCAAACCAGATGGGATGGCGTATCGCTGCAGAATGCTGTGGTAGCCATGCTGGTTAAGTAAGCCTTGAATTCTAAATAAATCACAGACAGTGTCACCAGCAAAGCACCCCCATCCCATCACACCTCCTTCTACATGCTTCACGGTGGGAACTACACTTGCGGAGATCATCCGTTCATCTACTCTGCGTCTCACAAAGACATGGCGGTTGGAACCAAAAATCTCAAATTTGGACTCATCATTGCTCATTGCTCGTGTTTTCATAAATTCTTAGACTGTTTGGGAATGACATATACTATAGCATTTGTGACATTTCTAGAGCAATATAGAGTGGGAAAGCGGCCGTGAGTTTGGACAATTAATAGGCACTGAATTAAATAAAACCTAATAAAAACAAAATACACTTGAATGGATTTCTGCAAATATGTAGCTAAATACCACGGGAGCCCTCTTACATTTGGGAACTTTACAGTCCTATTGATAAACAGCAATAAAAAGGTGTGCTATCTTTCCCTATATGCATATCATCAACAACAAGATCAACACAGTCAGACGAGCGCTCTGAAATCGGAGTATATAGCTAGCCAGAGTGAATTTGCGAACGCAAGAGATATGCTAACTGGATAACAGTCGTTCAGCATAGCTAGCTAGCTAGCTAGCTAGCAAAGCGATTTACATTTCTTGCTAGCTTACCAAATTGCTACATGCTTTCTACATAAATAGATAGGCTAGCCTATTACCCACGTTATGACTGACTTGTGATCATTGCCCTTGCTTGTTTGATTGTATTGACATTCCCAGCCTTAGTGACATTCGTCCGTTTTTGTCCAAAATATTGAGTCATTGAAACTAGAACAGTGCATCCCGAAATGAGGCAGCAAACAAGGTACCAGGCCAGCTGTGATTTACAACCTGATGTTTTGGTGAATTATATTAACCTTGCATTGAACTGCATCCATCTATTTTGCCAACAATCCCTTACTGTACATCATGGAATGTTGAGTCAAATAGAACCTCTTTTTAAAACCTCTTATAAAGTTGCTTTTGTAGCATAAACTGAGAATTTGATAGTTTTTACGGATAGTGTTTGTCTGTTTCATATCTGCAAAGTAGTTAAAACGCTGTTAGTTCCACTTTAAATAAGGGCTGTGTTTTGTGTAGGCTTACCATGGAGTGAGGTTTTGATAACCGTGTAAATCTCTCTAGGACAAGGTGACTTTTATCAATACATTCACCTGTATTTACCCCCCAAAAATGTTTGCTATCATATAAAACAACAAATAATCTGGACGAGACTGCCGAATCGAGGCAAAGGTAAGACTTTGGATATATCGCTAAAAGACCTTGTCCAAGAGAGATTTACATGGTTATCGAAACGTCACACCAGGGTAAGCTTACACAAAACATAGCCCTTATTTTGTTTTTATTTTAAATCCCCTATGGGAAAAATGAATGGGGAAAAAATGATTGGAACCATTTCCCTGTTTGACAGCTAGGTTTTATGGGTATTATGACACCTCCACTGTGGGGCTCGATTAGGCTCTTAGAATTAAGAGTAGGAAAGTGATCTTGTCAGGTGAAAATTATATCAAACGTTTTACCATTGCAACATTTGATGCAGTACATAATTGGCGATCACTATTGCTTATTCCCATCATCTGGTATTTCCTTTGCGGTACCTCAAACTTTCAAGATTACCAGCTGAGATTAACTTCTATGAGTTGATTTTACTCCTAAAAGTACTCCTTTAGGAGTTGATTTTACACCCAGAGTTGATTTTACTCCTAAAAGTACTCCTTTATGGGTTGATTTTACACCCAGTTGATTTTACGCCCAGGGCCCGTATCCCCAAAGCATCTCAGAAAAGATCATAAACATTTTTTAAGACTAAAAACTTCCAGCTCAGAGTAGGCTTTAGGCTGATGTTTAGACACTGCTGAGACAAACTCTGAGCCAGGAGTAAAATCAACTCATAAAAATGTATCACAGCTGGTAATCACGACAGTTTGAGGTACCGCAAGGGAAAAATAGTAATGACGACCATTGACATTGTTGCAAATTATGGGGAATAACCAATCGAGATGAGGCATCGCCGGCTGTGCATGCTTCAGTCAACCAAGGTGAATGTGACTGTCAAATGTTGCAATGGTAAAACGTTTAATAGAATTTTCACCTGCCACAATCAATTTGCCAACTTTAATCAATACTGATGGATGTAAAAAAATAATATATATATTATAGTACCATTATATAAAAATACTCGTCTATGGAAGCATTTAGCTGCCAAAACTCAATTGGAAACGCAAATGGAAATATTATAAATCAATTTCATTTTTGCAATTTCTTTTCCTAAATGGGTTTGCACTTTTTGTGACAAAAATTCAAATTGAAATGCAAAAAAAAATATTACATTATAATTTTCATGATTGAGTATGCATAATGAAGGCCAATTGGAAAAAGAAATAGCAAAAAGGGTGTTTAATATTTCATATCCATGGTACTAACCAGTACAACACTGACACATTTAAAACTACATTTAAATGATTAAATGACAAATAATGTCTCACGTTTGCCATGTTATTTCCTAGTGACAGCATGAATTGTGACAAAAATAATTGCAACTGATAATTATTTTCCATACTGAGTGGTTTAATGGTTATGGGCTTAAAAAAAGAACACCTATACCAAAGATTTTTTATAACTAACCCAAGACAGACCACTAGGAGCAAATGAATCATAGTGGGCAGAACAAGCAAGGAGGCGTGCAGAGCAAAGCATGAGCTAACGAGAGTCTATTGGTGCGTTCTAGGATGTATTTGCATATTTCCTTTAGGGAACGCCTACTTTGTGAAGTGCGCGTTTGCAATAACTCAATTCGTCCTTGCACACATTCTAAACAACACCATTTTTTTTTTACTTAGGCAAAAAGTAAAGTCGACAAAACTAAGATTTGAAAACAGAAAACTGTATTCATCTTTGAGAAAATTTGCAGAACGTCCATCTCGTTCCATCTTCTCATGCTGCCGGCCAATGGGCTTTTCTTACTACCATATTTGATAGTGGGAGGTAACGCCAACCGGATGCTTCACATTTATACATCCGGTGAAAGATCTTTCTTATTCTTCTATCTGTGCCGGTACCATGTCAGATATAGAGTTGAAATGTATTCAGTTTAGAGTTTGCATCCCAATATTACACTTTATACAGTGCAGTCGGCAAGTATTCAGACCCCTTAACTTTGTCCACATTTTGTTTCGTTACAGCCTTATTCTAAAATTGATTTAATAAAACAATTCCCTCATCAATTGACACACAATACCCCATAATGACAAAGTGAAAAAAATTACAAATAAAAAATAGAAATATCTTATTTACATAAGTATTCAGACCCTTTGCTATGAGACTTGAAATTGAGCTCAGGTGCATCCTGTTTCCATCATCCTTGAGATGTTTCTGCAACTTGATTGGAGTCCACCTGTGGTGAATTCCATTGATTGGACATGATTTGGAAAGGCACACACCTGTCTATATAAGGTTCCACAGTTGACAGTGCATGTCAGAGCAAAATATCAAGCCATGCGGTCAAAGGAATTGTCCGTAGAGCTCAGAGACTGGCTTGTGTTGATGCACAGATCTGGGGAAGGGTACCAACAAATGTCTGCAGCATTGAAGGTCCCCAAGAACACAGTGGCCTCCATTATTCTTAAATGGAAGAAGTTTGGAACCACCAAGACTCTTCCTAGAGCTGTCAGGATCAGGATCAAGGCAAAGATGAACTGTGCAAAGTACAGAGAGATCCTTGATGAAAACCTGCTCCAGAGCACTCAGGACCTTTCAACAGGACAACGGCCATAAACACAAAAGCCAAGACAATGAAGGAGTGGCTTCGGGACAAGTCTATGAATGTCCTTGAGCCCGGACTTGAACCCGATCGAACACCTCTGGAGAGACATGAAAATAGCTCTCCATCTAACCTGGCAGACTTTGAGAGGATTTGCAGAGAAGAATGGGAGAAACTCCCCAAATACAGGTGTTCCAAGCTTGTAGCGTCATACCCAAGAAGACTCAAGGCTGTAATCGCTGCCAAAGGTGCTTCAACAAAGTACTGAGTTAAGGGTCTGAATACTTACTGTACGTAACTGTTTTATTTTTTTACATTTGCAAAAATTCCCAAAAACTGTTTTTGCTTTGTCATTATGGGATATTGTGTGCAGAGTGACGAGGGGAGAGTAAAAAAAACTATTTAATCAATTTTAGAAAAAGGCTGTAACGTAAAAATGTGGAAAAGGCAAGGGGCTGAATACTTTATGAATGTACTCTATGTGAACATGCTTGTCAACAACTTTGGCAGTAGTTTTTTTAGTAGATACGGGTGCTGAAGTCACTGCATTGCCCACTTCTTATTCAAAACATATATTTACTGAGTACACTGGCAAGAAGATGAGAGCAACGGGGGCTGGGGAGACAGATTTGAAACAGACCAAACCATTATCAATTTCTATTGATCCAATTAAGATTGATGCAGGGGTGTGAATAGGCTCCTTTGAACAACCTATTTTAGGCCTTGATGTTATTATGCAACTTGACTCTACACATCTCTGAAGGAAAGGTGACGTGGCGAATTAGATAACTGCAGGGCTCTACAGTTCAGAACCATCCTATTTGGACTACAGAGAAAAAAGGAGTGTGGAATTTTGGATACGGAACCAGGCGCTTCACAGGTGTTGCCCCACCGTGCACAAAACAGTATCCATCATTTACATTTACATTTAAGTCATTTAGCAGACGCTCTTATCCAGAGCGACTTACAAATTGGTGCATTCACCTTATGATATCAGTGGAACAACCACTTTACAATAGTGCATCTAACTCTTTTAAGGGGGGGGGGGGTTAGAAGGATTACTTTATCCTATCCTAGGTATTCCTTAAAGAGGTGGGGTTTCAGGTGTCTTCGGAAGGTGGTGATTGACTCCGCTGCCCTGGCTCGGGAGGGAGTTGTTCCACCATTGGGTGCCAGAGCAGCGAACAGTTTTGACTGGGCTGAGCGGGAACTGTACTTCCTCAGAGGTAGGGAGCGAGCAGGCCAGAGGTGGATGAACGCAGTGCCCTTGTTTGGGTGTAGGGCCTGATCAGAGCCTGAAGGTACGGAGGTGCCGTTCCCTCACAGCTCCGTAGGCAAGCACCATGGTCATGTAGCGGATGCGAGCTTCAACTGGAAGCCAGTGGAGAGAGCGGAGGAGCGGGGTGACGTGAGAGAACTTGGGAAGGTTGAACACCAGACGGGCTGCGGCGTTCTGGATGAGTTGTAGGGGTTTAATGGCACAGGCAGGAGCCCAGCCAACAGCGAGTTGCAGTAATCCAGACGGGAGATGACAAGTGCCTGGATTAGGACCTGCGCCGCTTCCTGTGTGAGGTAGGTCGTACTCTGCGAATGTTGTTAGAGCATGAACCTACAGGAACGGGTCACCGCCTTGATGTTGGTTGAGAACGACAGGGTGTTGTCCAGGATCACGCCAAGGTTCTAGCACTCTGGGAGGAGGACACAATGGAGTTGTCAACCGTGATGGCGAGATCATGGAACGGGCAGTCCTTCCCCGGGAGGAAGAGCAGCTCCGTCTTGCCGAGGTTCAGCTTGAGGTGGTGATCCGTCATCCACACTGATACTTCTGCCAGACATGCAGAGATGCGATTCGCCACCTGGTTATCAGAGGGGGAAAGGAGAAGATTAATTGTGTGTCGTCTGCATAGCAATGATAGGAGAGACCATGTGTGAGGATATGACAGAGCTAAGTGACTTGGTGTATAGCGAGAATAGGAGAGGGCCTAGACAGAGCCTGGGGACACCAGTGGTGAGAGCACGTGGTGCGGAGACAGATTCTCGCCACGCCACCTGGTAGGAGCGACCTGTCCGGTAGGACGCAATCCAAGCGTGGGCCGCGCCGGAGATGCCCAGCTCGAGAGGGTGGAGAGGAGGATCTGATGGTTCACAGTATCAAAGGCAGCCGATAGGTCTAGAAGGATGAGAGCAGAGGAGAGAGAGATAGCTTTAGCAGTGCGGAGCGCCTCCGTGACACAGAGAAGAGCAGTCTCAGTGAGTGACTAGTCTTGAAACCTGACTGATTTGAATCAAGAAGGTCATTCTGAGAGAGATAGCAGGAGAGCTGGCCAAGGACGGCACGTTCAAGAGTTTGGAGAGAAAAGAAAAGAAGGGATACTGGTCTGTAGTTGTTGACATCGGAGGATCGAGTGTAGGTTTTTTCAGAAGGGGTGCAACTCTCGCTCTCTTGAAGACGGAAGGACGTACCAGCGGTCAAGGATGAGTTGATGAGCGAGGTGATGGTAAGGGAGAAGGTCTCCGGAAATGGTCTGGAGAAGAGAGGAGGGGATAGGGTCAAGCGGGCAGGTTGTTGGGCGGCCGGCCGTCACAAGACGCGAGATTTCATCTGGAGAGAGAGGGGAGAAAAGAGGTCAAAGCACAGGTTAGGGCAGTGGTAGCAGAACCAGCGGTGTCGTTTGACTTAGCAAACGAGGATCGGATGTCGTCGACCTTCTTTTTCAAAATGGTTGACGAAGTCATCCGCAGAGAGGGAGGAGGGGGGAGGAGGGGGAGGAGGATTCAGGAGGGAGGAAAGGTGGCAAAGACGTTCCTAGGGTTAGAGGCAGATGCTTGGAATTTAGAGTGTAGAAGTGGCTTTAGCAGCAGAGACAGAAGAGGAGAATGTAGAGAGGAGGAGTGAAAGGATGCCAGGTCCGCAGGGAGGCGAGTTTTCCTCCATTTCCGCCGGCTGCCCGGAGCCCTGTTCTGTGAGCTCGCAATGAGACGTCGAGCCACGGAGCAGGAGGGAGGACCGAGCCGGCCTGGAGGATAGGGAATAGAGAGTCAAAGATGCAGAAAGGGAGGAGAGAGGTGAGGAGGCAGAATCAGGAGATAGGTTGGAGAAGGTTTGAAGCAGAGGAGAAGGATGATAGGATGGAAGAGGAGAGAGTAGCGGGGGAGAAGAGCGAAGGTTGGGACGCGCGATACCATCCGAGTAGGGGCAGTGTGGGAATGTTGGATGAGAGCGAGAAGGAAAAGGATACAAGGTAGTGGTCGGAGACTTGGAGGGGAGTTGCAATGAGATTAGTGGAAGAACAGCATCTAGTAAAGATGAGGTCAAGCGTATTGCCTGCCTTGTGAGTAGGAGCGGAAGGTGAGAGGTGAGGTCAAAAGAGGAGAGGAGTGGAAAGAAGGAGGCAGAGAGGAATGAGTCAAAGGTAGACGTGGGGAGGTTAAAGTCACCCAGAACTGTGAGAGGTGAGCCATCCTCAGGAAAGGAACTTATCAAGGGCGTCAAGCTCATTGATGAACTCTCCAAGGGAACCTGGAGGCGATAAATGATAAGGATGTTAAGCTTGAAAGGGCTGGTAACTGTGACAGCATGGAATTCAAAGGAGGTGATAGACAGATGGGTCAGGGGAGAAAGAGAGAATGTCCACTTGGGAGAGATGAGGATCCAGTGCCACCACCCCGCTGACCAGAAGCTCTCGGGGTGTGCGAGAACACGTGGGCAGACGAGGAGAGAGCAGTAGGAGTAGCAGTGTTATCAGTGGTAATCCATGTTTCCGTCAGTGCAAGAAGTCGAGGGACTGGAGGGAAGCATAGGCTGAGATGAACTCTGCCTTGTTGCCGCAGATCGGCAGTTCCAGAGGCTGCCGGAGACCTGGAACTCACGTGGGTCGGCGCGCTGGGACACCAAATTAATGAGTAGCAGCGGCCTCCGGGTGTGAAGCGTTTGTATGGTCTGTGCAGAGAGGAGAGAAGAGGGATAGACAGACACATAGTTGACAGGCTACAGAAGAGGCTACGCTAATGCAAAGAGATTGGAATGACACGTGGACTACACGTCTCGAATGTTCAGAAAGTTAAGCTTACGTTGCAAAAAAATCTTATTGACTAAATATATTAGTACTGCTGGCGGTGAAATAGGCTAGCTAGCAGTGGCTGCGTTGTTGACTTTGTTTGAAAGTGTAGCTGGCTAGGTAACCTCTAACTGGCTAGGTAACCTCGACAATTACTCTAGACTACACAATTCTTGGATACAAAGACAGCAAAGACAACTATGTAGCTAGCTAACACTACGCTAATCAAGTCGTTCCGTTTGAATGTAATAGTTTCGACAGTGCTACTATTCGGTAGGAGTTGGCTAGCTAGCAGTGTTAGCTAGCAGTGTTGACTAGGTAGGAGAAACGGCAGCGCGGCACGAAAATAGCTGGCTAGCTAACCGATAATTACTCTAAACTACACCATTATCTTAGATACAAAGACAGCAAAGACAACTATGTAGATAGCTAACACTACACGAATCAAGTCGTTCCGTTGTAATGTAATAGTTTATAGTTTATACAGTGCTGCTATTCGGTGGCTAGCTGGCTAGCTGGCTAGCTGGCTAGCTAGCAGTGTTGACTACGTTACGTTAGGACGACGAAAAATAGCTGGCTAGCGAACCTCAATAATTACTCTAAACTACACAATTATCTTTGATACAAAGACGGCTATGTAGCTAGCTAAGATCAAACAAATCAAACCGTTGTACTGTAATGAAATGAAATGAAATGTAATACTACCTGAGGAGCGCAAGCGGAATGCGACTACTCGCTCCAACCCGGAAGTGCTATCATCAAGGAAGCTATGGCCATCATCAAGGAAGCTATGGCCGCTACTAAAGAAGTGATTCGAGATCTATGGGACATGGGTATTGTTGAAAAGACACATTCTGCCTCTAATAGTCCGGTATGGCCAGTGAGGAAATCAAATGGTGACTGGCAGGTGACAGTGGACTACAGGAATGCAAATGAATCTCCACGTTCACTCCAATGGTGGCTAACCCCTCAACCATTTTTTTCCTCTTTGTCACCTGGTCACTCTGTGTTCTCGATCATTGATATGGCTTTCTTTTTCTGTGGATAGTCAACAGTACCAGTGGACTAGGACTCCTATGGGCCTTCATAATAGTCCTTCGGTTTACCATCAAGCATTGCATCGACATCTCCAAGATCTCCCTCCGATGTCATCTGTTTTCATACTATAGGCTGATGATATATTGTCGGCGTCACAAGATGAGGCAACACATGCCAAGGACCTAAAATCACTGTTTGACCACTTGCATGCCAAAGGCGATAAAGCTAGCCCTGAAAAAGCCCAACTCATGCAATCACAGGTTATCTACCTCGGTCAACTGGTCTCGCAGGGAAAAAGCTGGCTGACACAAAGTCGTACTGCCGCCATACAAGCCGCCAAGGAACCCACTACTATTAAAGAACTCAGCTCCTTCATGGGCTTGTGCAACTACAAAAAATGCTGCATGGACTCCTTTTCCGAAATTGCACAACCCCTTAACGACCTCCTCGAGGGAGACCCCGATTCAAAAGACCTTGTAGTCTTCACGGAAGAACAGGAAGAGGGTTTTGGCAAGCTTAAACTAGCTCTGTCATCAGTTCCGGCTTTAGGAATTCCGGACTCAGGCCAACCGTTCACCCTCTTTGTGGCTGAAAAAGATGGCACATGACCTCAGTGCTGACACAACACCATGGTGATTGTCAGAAACCTGTAGGCTACTATTAGAAGAAACTAGATGATGTGGCGATGGGATGGGCCCTAAGGCACTACATCTCAGTTCAAGAGGCGTCCCTGGTTAGAATCCAGGCTGTGTCACATCCGGCCGTGATTGGGAGTCCCATAGGGCGGCGCACAATTGGCACAGCCGGGTTTGGCCGGGGTAGGCTAAATGGGAAGGTCCTTATCAAATTTGGCTCATACTGTAATGAGGTCAGCAGTGAAAGTCCTGGGCAAATCATGATGGATATATGTCATTCATTGCAAGGTTGTCAGGTTTTTTCCCCCCTTTTTCTCCCCAATTTCTTGGTATCCAATTGTTAGTAGTTACTGTCTTGTCTCATCGCTACAACTCCCGTACGGGCTCGGGAGAGACGAAGGTCGAGAGCAATGCGTCCCCTGAAACCCAATCAAACCGCACTGCTTCTTAACACAGCGCACATCCAACCCAGAAGCCAGCCACACCAATGTGTCGGAGGAAACACCGTACACCTAGCAACCTGGTCAGCACGCACTGCACCCGGCCCGCCACAGGAGTCGCTAGTGCACGATGAGACAAGGATATCCCTACCGGCCAAACCCTCACTAACCCGGACGACGCTAGGCCAATTGTTCGTCGCCCCATGGACCTCCCGGTCGCGGCCGGCTGCGACAGAGCCTGGACTCGAACCAGGAGTCTCTGGTGGCACAGCTAGCACTGTGATGCAGTGCCTTAGACCCCTGCGCCACCCGGGAGGTGCAAGGTTTTCAATTTTGACGACAAAGCGGAGCGTGGAGAACAAAGAACTGATTAATTAGCAATCGGGGGCCGATCTCGGATGAAAAAGCATAGTAAGTCAATCAGAACCTGTTAAGCTTCTATGTTGTACACCGCAGTTATCAAATTAGGGATATCTAGGTGAAATGTCAACTTTTTCCTGAAAATCGGGAGAATTAGGGAGGTGTAAGTGAAATAACCATTTCTCCTGAAACCAGGACGTTTACTTATCAATTAGCTAATTCTAATATCAGAATTGGGCTGCCTGTGTTAACGCAGCCAGTGTGGCTCAGCATAAGACCATGTAAAAGACACAGGAGGCTGCTGAGAGGAGGGCGGCACATAATAATGGCCGGAACGGAGCGAATGGAACGGCATCAAACACATGGAAACCATGTGTTTGATGTATTTAATACCGTTAGACTAATTCCGCTCCAGTCGTTACCACGAGCCCGTCCTCCCCAATTAGCTGCCACCAACTTTCTGTGGTAGAACAGGGGTCTCCAATCCTGTTCCTGGATATTTTTCCTCAAGATTTTTGTTCCAACTCCAATTGTAACTAACCTGGTTCAGCTTATCAACCAGATAATTAAAATTAGGTGTGCTAGATTAGGGTTAGAGCGAAAACCTACATGACTGTTGCTCTCCAGGATCAGGGTTGGAGAGCCATGACATAGAACCGCCATAAAATAAATATGCAACTTTTCTATCAATCTTTGAAATGTGTATTCCCTATTTATTTAAGCTGTACGGGGCTCGGTAGCATCAAACAGATGCTAGACATTCAGATATCCAAGGTTGGTCGAAAACTCTCAGTTCTACACCAAACAGTACTTATCCTATAACTCCCAGTAATGGATACCAGAAATCTTTGGCTAAATCCCATTATCTGGTGTAACAATCCGTAGCTAAGAGAACTGGTGATCAGCAGATGAGAGGTGGTCATGATGAAATTCCCATTCCAAAGAAACATATGGTAAGTTCAGGGAATACTTGTAAAGGTGTGGGAGGCGTGTTGTCATGATCAAACTGCCATTCAGCTCCTCATGAGAACTGTTTCCACACATATTTTTTGACACTGAGCAAATTTCAGGTCTGCTGAGTGCAAACCTCTAGTTTGTAAAAATTCTGTGCAACTTCCAACATCTGTTTACTATGAACACTGATGTTTACCCACTTTATGTTACAGTTTCAGACAGTGGTTAAGTAGGCTACTTAATCAGAATTTAGGCATACCAGAGCGGCCTACCATCACAAACAATGGAGAAAATACATCCCATAACATTTTAACATGGAAATAGCTGTTCTATAATTCAGCCTACTGTAGCAGCCAAAGTGTGGTGTTCAATGTTGGCCTACATTCCATGAGCCTTTGAAAAAAAAAAACATACAGGGCTTGACATTAACCTGTTTATCCACTTCAGACAAGGATATGACTGAAAATGTTGTTGTGTTTGATGCAAGAAACCATTTACAAAATAAAAGGCATTATTATTCCCATACCATTATTACAGAGAATCAGACAATGCTACCCTCTGCCTATTGGCTATTTAGCATATTCAAGCCTTTCTCAAAATACAACACTGCCCCTTTAAGACAAAAACAGTGGTTTACCTGACTGGCTTTAAAAAAATGTCTAGCAATGCTAACATTTTGTGCTGTTGTAGGAAGCAATCACTCCCCCATTGCTGACTACAAATTATTTTTAGATTGGCTAATAACTCATCAACTAGCAAATATGAACAAATGTGCACATGTGGCTATACGCAGCTTGTTTACTCGAGTAAACAGTCCAGTTCAAAGTGAATGGCACAGATCCATATATGGCAATGGTCTAATTGCTTATAGGCCTACTGAAGCGCTGATTGGATACGCCACACTGGCTGAATGGTGCTTGTCAATGCATTAGAATCATCATCCAATGCGTTATGCCTACTACAAAATCTCTTGCATAGTTAGTTTTGCTTACTAAGTCTTGGATAGTTTGTTTAGGTATGTTACATTGAAAGTTGCTAATATTGTGTTGATTCATCACAATCCCCACAGCAAAGGGAAATGTTTTTTAACACGTTTTAGTGTTAATAACTAAGAGGGAAAACTCTAGAAAGTTGAGTGATGTTCCATCTTGTGGTTCTCTGCGTGGTTTCTTCTGTGTGGCAGTCCCGGGGAACTGCGTCTGCAGTTTAGAGTGAACATTGGTGAGGGAAGGGAAGTGGTGTCTATGGCTCTATTTCAACTTCTAAGAGGAACAGGAATAATGAAGCTAATTTAATGGCGGTGTATGCACTTTAAAAGTTGGATGCGATCCGCCATCCCAAAGAAGAAGAAGCAAGAGCAGCACGGACCCTGAGGTAAGATGGCAAGATAGATAGCGAAAGTGGATGTTGGGTTCGAATCAAACAGCACGTTGAGCAAAGTTGAAGACAAATGTTCTGAATGGACAACAGGAGTATCAAAAACTGGAACAAAAAGGGAATTGTATACAATTGGAGTGCAGGATAATGAATCGCTTCTTGTTGGGATGCGTTTGCTGAGTAAGGACGCATATGTGGGAGACCCGTTTCAGGTGTTGAAAATGGTGAAGTATGCACTGGGATAAGTCTTTCAGTGACCAGGAGCGGTCTTATTTAGATTAATTGTATTTCTGAAGAACAGAAGAAGATTGCAGTGAGCCTCAAAAGAATACGAGCAACAGAAGTTTTGTGTTTTGAACTTCGGAGTAGAGCACCCATCAGAGTCATCTCAGGGGTGACGACGGATGTTCAGGTTGAATACCTGAAGAGAATTCCGGTGTAGTGGTGCCTGGCATCTGACCCTCTGGGTGAATGGAGAAAAATAAGAAAGTCTGTCGGTCCTGTGGTTTTTTGATAAAGCGCAAATACCAACGCATGTGAAACTTGGTTATGTAAGATACGCTGTAAGAGCTTTCGTCCCAAAACCATTGCGGTGCAAGAACTGTAAAGAATTTGGCTTTGTTTCAAGTATGTGCAGACGGACAGAGTATACTGAAGAACTGTGTGTAGAAGGCTGACGGTGTTGCAATTGTGGTGGGGATCATGATCCTGAGTTCCTGGAGTACTCTGTAAGGGTGAAGGAGATTGAGGTGGCAAAAGTTAGAGCGGTCAATCGAATCTCCTATGCAGAGGTGATTAAGATAATTGAGAAAACAAGTGATGCTAATGAAGATATGGTTGTGGACGCACGACAGCCTGTAGTAAATGTTTGCTGCCAGTCAAAAGATAACCTTGTGTGTTAAAAATGTGGATTTTGTGGCGTTCATTGCCACAGTTATAAACTGTATAGCACGAGTCTCAGAGAAGTCTAAGAAACTGGACATTATTGTGGCTGTGGCGGCAAATCTTTTGGGACTTAATTAAGGATTTTACATTTGAAGACTTGCGAGGAGTACTGGCGCCAGAAGACCTGCCCTCCCAGGTTCCCCTTGAACCTATGTAGGGATCAGATCTGATTTAGTTCATTTATTTTTTTGTAGTTTGGTAGTTTTTTGTTAGTTTGTTTAGTTTTTTTGTGAATCTTGTTTCCATCCTGCACAGTAGGTGGCAGGATGCACATTAACTTGTGCGATCGCCAATTTACCGAAGAAGACCTTGCTGGGCTAAAGATCAACCATCTCTCTTTGCACGTTCAGCTGAAGGCAACATTGAAGTTCTCAGAATCCCAAATGCACGTCCAGAGTGATTGAGGAGAAAGGATTAGCCAGGGGAAAAGGACTGCCCTCGAGAGGGCAAGAACAAGATGTACAGTATGTCAGGAGAAGTGCAGTATTATCATATTGAGACCTATACTTGGAATATGGTGGAGGAATGGAGGGAAAACGAGAGGCAGAGGAGGTCGAAGAAAGATAGTGAGCTTGAATCGGTTAAATATGGAGGAAAAAAGGGATATGTTTTGTTAAAGAAGAATGGTAGAAAGTGTAAGCAGAGTGAGCTGGATTGAAGACAGCAGGAGAAATGGAAGTGAATGAGGGCGAAGTATCGGAGGTGGTAGATGTGAAGTTCTCGAAGCCCGAGGTTTGCACCGAGAGTCAGGATAAAGACGAGTCTGTGACAGTAGGAGTGCATTTTTTGGAAAAAGTGAGCCCTTGCCTTTTGGCTGATCCATTTGTAGTTTCAGGGTTGGTGAAAACAGAGTTGGGTGCTGTGGAATCGGTGAAGGTATCCAGAAGTGGTCTTATGATAATTGTTTGTGATTTTGCTGGTCAGAGGGAGCAGGCACTCTGCGTTAAATAAATGGGGACAAGAGGTGTAAAGGGCGCCATTGAAAGGAGTGATTACTGGGGTAACTGTAGGTGTGAAAGTTGACCAACTGAAAGGGGAGGATTCAGTGTTTGTGATGCTTGTTGTTTGGTGCAACGCAGACAAGGTGACGTGATTGGTGAAACAGAAGAGTCGTTGTCTGTTCTTTTGAGTTTTGATGTTGAGTCTGTTCCTGACAGTTATGTTAGGGTATATAATGTATACTGTTCAAGCTTTTGTGCTGAATACATTACGTTCTTACAGGTGTCAAGCTTATGGGCATGTGGCAGCAGTGTGTAGGAGGGAGATTCCTAGGTGTGAAAAATGTGCAGAAGGGCATGAGACGAAGGAATGTGTGGCATTGGGGGAAGTAGTGGTATGTGTTAATTGTAGGGGTGCCCATGGGGCTGAGGATCAGAAATGTCCGGTGAGAGAGAGACAGTTTGAGGTTTCCAGGGTTAGAGTAGTGCAGAAGTTGTCGTATGCAGAGGCAGTGAATAGAGTAGAGGAAGATGGGGGAGGGATACTGAGAGAAGTGATGTGAGTAGTCAGTTTAGAAGGATAGACCAACAACTGATATATGCTTCAGTAAGATTGGATTTTTTTGCGTTTATAGCAATGGTTATCAACTGTACTGCAGGGATAGAACGTAAGTCGTAGAAAATTGAGGTTGTGGTGACCGCTGCAGAGAGGTATTTGAATGTGTGAGACTTGACATCAGAAGAGTTACAGGTTGAGTGGTGGTGTTGGCCTCCAGTAGAACTTGATATATTTTAATAGTGGAGTGGTGGGTTTTTAGGTTGTAGGTTTAGATGGTAGGGTATTTGTTGATTTTATTTGCATAAAAAAAATACCTAGCTTTTTTTAAAGCAATGTATAAGGGAGTTGTACTCCAGTCTAGTAGGTGGCAGAAATGCAACATTTATTGGATGCCAACCGCCGTTAAACCTCATCGAAGATCGTCAACACTGGGGCCCCACAAGGGTGCGTTCTGAGCCCTCTCCTGTACTCCCTGTTCACCCACGACTGCGTGGCCATGCACGCCTCCAACTCAATCATCAAGTTTGCGGATGACACTACAGTGGTAGGCTTGATTACCAACAACGACGAGACGGCCTACAGGGAGGAGGTGAGGGCCCTCGGAGTGTGGTGTCAGGAAAATAACCTCACACTCAACGTCAACAAAACAAAGGAGATGATTGTGGACTTCAGGAAACAGCAGAGGGAGCACCCCCCTATCCACATCGACGGGTCAGTAGTGGAGAAGGTGGAAAGTTTTAAGTTCCTCGGTGTACACATCACGGACAAACTGAATTGGTCCACCCACACAGACAGCGTTGTGAAGAAGGCGCAGCAGCGCCTCTTCAACCTCAGGAGGCTGAAGAAATTCGGCTTGTCACCAAAAGCACTCACAAACTTCTAGAGATGCACAATCGAGAGCATCCTGTCGGGCTGTATCACCGCCTGGTACGGCAACTGCTCCGCCCACAACCGTAAGGCTCTCCAGAGGGTAGTGAGGTCTGCACAACGCATCACCGGGGGCAAACTACCTGCCCTCCAGGACACCTACACCACCCGATGTCACAGGAAGGCCATAAAGATCATCAAGGACAACAACCACCCAAGCCACTGCCTGTTCACCCCGCTATCATCCAGAAGGCGAGGTCAGTACAGGTGCATCAAAGCAGGGACCGAGAGACTGAAAAACAGCTTCTATCTCAAGGCCATCAGACTGTTAAACAGCCACCACTAACATTTAGCGGCCGCTGCCAACATACTGACTCAACTCCAGCTACTTTAATAATGGGAATTGATGGAAATTATGTAAAAATGTACCACTAGCCACTTTAAACAATGCCACTTAATATAATGTTTACATACCCTACATTACTCATCTCATATGTATATGTATATACTGTACTGTATATCATCCACTGCATCTTGCCATCTTTATGTAATACATGTATCACTAGCCACTTTAAACTATGCCACTTTATGTTTACATACCCTACATTACTCATCTCATATGTATAGACTGTACACTATACCATCTACTGCATCTTGCCTATGCCGTTCTGTACCATAACTCATTCATATATCTTTATGTACATATTCTTTATCCCTTTACACTTGTGTGTATAAGGTAGTAGTTGTGGAATTGTTAGGTTAGATTACTTGTTGGTTATTACTGCATTGTCGGAACTAGAAGCACAAGCATTTTGCTACACTCGTATTAACATCTGCTAACCATGTGTATGTGACAAATAAAATTTGATTTGATTTGAAGAAGAAGAGTTGGGGGGGTTTTGGGGAAAATGGAGGAAGCGAATATTCTGTTTGAATTGGATGCCGTGTCGAGTGGAGAGGAGAGTAATAAGAATTAGATTACAGTGGCGAATGCAAAAGGAAATAAGAGAAGTAAAGTGGAAGTGGAAACTAATAAATCCAATAGTCTTTTTTTTGGTTGGAATAAGGGTGTGGGGTCAGTAGTGTTACCTGGGAGATTCGTTTGAAGTCTCTGTTAAAATTATGGATGCGTTGGATGAGGTGGTGTCGATGAGAATAAGGTGAAGTGGGCAAATTTTGTTTTTTGTGTTTCTATGGAAAAGAAGGAGCGTGCTTTGCGCCTCGAAGTTGTCCGATTGGAATGTGTGTGGATCTTCAAAGCAGGGCGCTTATCAAGGGTGTTATCTCTGGGGTGGTTCTAGAAGTAAATGCAAAGGATATACATGAAGATTTTGATCAAGTGGTTGGTGCAAAACGACTGACCCGCATAGTAGATGGCGTGCGGAGGCCCACTCCATCCATTCTATTGTTTCCTGAAGAAGAGTCTCTCCCTTCTCACATGTATTTGGGTTAAATGAGATTCCCTGTGATTGCCTTCATGCCCAAACCAATGCAGTGTGATAAATGTCAATTATTCCGTAATGTGTCAAGTGTATGTAGATGAGAGGAGTATTATATGCCAGCTGAGCCTAAAAGCTTCAATTGTGGTGCACCTGAATTTCTGAAGTGTCCTGTTAGGGTGAAGGAGACTGATGTGGCAATAATAAGTGCTGTCCAGAATGTCTCCTATCCAGAGGCAATGAGAAGAGTGGAATAAAGGTGTTACGTTGAATAAGTAATGGTAGTAGGAGTAGAGACACAAGTTGATGTTCCTTGTCAATGCAGCGGCATTGCAAGGAATCTTGTTGAGGAATGCTCCACCCTCACAGGCACCTGAGCCTGTGTAGGGATGTGACCGAAGGAGTTGGTTGTTTTTGATTTATTTTTGTATTATCTCACCAGCAGCATATCCCCCTGCATCCCACTGCTGGCTTGCTTCTGAAGCTAAGCAGTGTTGGTCCCTGGATGGGAGACCAGATGCTGCTGGAAGTGGTGTTGAAGGGCCAGTAGGAGGCACCCTTTCCTCTGGTCTATTTTTTTATTTTTTTATCCCAATACCCCAGGGCAGTGATTGGGGACATTGCCTTGTGTAGGGTGCTGTCTTATGGATGGGATGTTAAATGGGTGTCCTGACTCTCTGTGGTCACTAAAGATCCCATGGCACTTGTCGTAAGAGTAGGGGTGTTAACCCCAGTGTCCTGGCTAAATTCCCAATCTGGCCCCCATACCATCATGGTCACCTATTCATCCCCCCTCTCCCCTGTAACTATTCCCCAGATCGTTGCTGTAAATGAGAATGCGTTCTCAGTCAACTTTCCTGGTAAAATAAGGGTGGATTCCCGCAATGGAATATATTATTTTTGTTTTGTTTCAATACCCTGTACAGTAGGTGGCGGCAATACGTCAATAGATGTAGTCTGCCATAAAACTTTCAACAAGAAGAAGACCCTGAGGTAAGGGAGCAGAATTCGCCAGATAGCTACGTAGCTATTCTCATTGGATTTAGTTATTGTTTGTGTTTCAACAGGAGGTATTGAACAGTGAAATGGTAGAAACTGTCAGAGGCGTGTTGCTAGTGTTAGAAGTTACTGTTTGTGACATTTGATTGTTAGCAACAAATGCCTGGCTAGTTAGCGAGATACCCACATGTCATGTTGGTCGTTGAGTGGGGGCATTTGACTAAAGGAGAAACACGCTTATATGAACAGGTTTTTTCCGTCGTGGACGACCATTAATATTCGTCGTTTGGTAGTGTTTTCTGTGTGTGACGTTAGCTGACTAACTACTTGCTGTCGTGTTACCTGGTTTTTGTTGGCCATAAAATCGGTTTCTGAGGGGCAGCATGCGAACATGCTATCAGCTAGCACGCTAACGTTACTGCTAGCTAACGTTTACTGTCAAATAATTGTGGCACCGCCCAGAGTTATTTGTGTGGATGATATAATTGTCTAGCTACGCTAACAGGTAGGCAACTAGTGCGTACAGACAGAAAATGTACATTTCGTTGTTTTGAGGATCTGGTAATACGACATTTCTCTGTTTACGTCGGACCGTGTCGCGAATAATCTTAGCTAACTATTGTAGGTACGCTAGCAACGTAGCATGTCAATCTCTAATTCTTGCCAAAGGCAAGCATAATGCGTGATCTAACTGCGCTCTTGAGGCTTGTTGTGTTCTGGTTACTGTAGCAAGCTAGTTCATTTTGATTTCACAATACCTATTAAGGCCGTCACTAACTTTACATATTCGATATCCAACCAAACAGCAGATCTTAGCTAAGTTAGCGTGTCAACTGACAGGCTTGTTTGTTTACTGACAATAGGCTTGCCAGGAACTCTTGGTAGTAACGTTAGCTACGTTAATTTAACATAATGCTAGCAAAGTTACCTAACCATTACTGTTGCACTGCCTATGAACTTAGTATTAACTACCTATCATTCCAGTTATGTTGCACACAAGCATGCCTCGTTTATTAAGAGCATAAATCACTTAATTCCCAGATTGACCCCTGTATCTATTTTGCTACAGAGCAGAAGGAGCTGTTACGATGGAGGCCAACAAAGCTGAAGGCAGAGGTATGTTCTGTGTGATCTAATGTGGTGAAGGAATATGGCAAGTATCTGCTCTGCCCATGTAAGACCAATTATATTACTCATAATCCGTTTACATCAAGCGTCTCAAATCAGACGACACTTGCATTTTCAATTGTATGAAAGTGAGGATTTGAGGAGGATACAACATCTGATTTTAAAATATAAAATGATGAAATGAAGATGTAGGAATTAAACTTATTTCATAAGAATGCAGCCAGCCATCCGGCTGAGTTAGTTGAACCTCTCATCTTGACTTTGATGGCTGGTTATGGAACAATCATGTCTCAATTTGCCATCTGTTTTATCTGACAGCCTCTGATCTAGGCTGTCATAGGGTCATTGATTTTCCTGCACTGTACCGTGCCAACCGTACCTCTGCACCGTGCCAATTGTCTGTCACCTCTGGAAGACAAATACATTTTAAAAGCATCATTCAATTTAATATCTGCATAACATGCCTCTTAGTTGGATGCTGTGGAAATACTTTGTATTTTTCTTCCTTTTGATAATAGCTTTTCAGATGCCCTAGGATGTGAACATTGCCACAATAAGTGTTACTTTGAGATTGCTTTGTACACTCAACCCTTTTTCAGGAACATAAGACTCGCTCTTTGTCAGAGTTAACAGGAACTTGGTGCCCTGTGTTTATTTGTATGTGTGTGTGCTTTGCAAATAAGTTCAACACAAACTGAGCTATTGGTTTAACCCAAGTGCCTCCTTGCCCCACCATTAGATCACTCCTTCTAAGCCTCAGCTCATTATTTCACAACAGACTATTTTGCTTGTAGCATCTCACTGTTTTATACAGAAGTCATGGGCCATGTAATATTTATATTTAGTCACGAGCAGGGCTATGATAAGATTGAAAGAGGTATGAACAATCATTCTCTGCATCTTTGCTATCATAAAGAGGGCATTTATTAATATAAATGGGAAGCAAAAGCATGTTGGATCAGCACAAACTGCCAGTCATTCGTCTTAGGCAACGGACAGAAGAAAACGGAATGAAACAGGGAGGGACTGCCTAGACCTGTCGGATTTGAAACACACATTTTCTTTTTCCATCGCCAAATATTTACAAATGTTTTGCATTGTGGGACATGATGAACACGACCCTGGTCACAGAGCTGCTGACATGTTCTTATCTTGATAGCTAGCATCTAGAGATCTGACTAATGGAACATTTGTAAAGGTCCAATGCAGCCGTTTTTATCATAACATCAAATCATTTCTGGGTAACAATTAAGTACCGTATTGTGATTGTTTTCAATTCAAATGGCCAAAAAGAAATGTAGTATCTTAGTAAATAGCAATTTCTCGGGTAAGAATTTGGCTAGTACTGTCTGGGAGGGGAAAACTGAGAACCAGCTGTTATTGGCAGAGGTTTGGAACTCTTTCTTATTGGTCTATTAACCATCCCACCTAAACAGGCTGAAATTCCAGGCGGTCTTTTCAAACAGCTCTTACACTAAAAGGGTTACCTGCCGCCCTAAAAGGGGCTGCAGGTAGCCAAGAGGTTAGAGCGAATCCCCGAGCTGACAAGGTAAAAATCTGTTGTTCTACCCCTGAACAAGGCAGTTAACCCACTGTTCCTAGGCTGTCATTGTAAATAAGACCATGTTCTGAACTGACTTGCCTAGTTAAAAAAAGGTTAAATGACATTAAAAAATTTAAATAGTCACTTTCACCGTATTATTCCAACCTCAGTGTGAAAACGTACGCGATATATATATCTCAGAAAAATAAGAAACGTCCTCTCACTGTCAACTGTGTTTATCAGCATACTTAACTTAAAAATGTGTATGAACATAAGATTAAACAACTGAGACATAAACTGAACAAGTTCCACAGGCATGTGACTAACAGAAATGGAATAATGTGTCCCTGAACAAAAGGGGGGGGGTCAAAATCAAAAGTAACAGTCTGTCTGGTGTGGCCTCGTCATGGACGGTACCAGATTTGCCAGTTCTTGCTGTGAGTTGTTACCCCACTCTTCCACCAAGGCACCTGCAAGTTCCCGGACATTTTTTAGGGGAATGGCCCTAGCCCTCACCCTCCGATCCAACAGCTCCCAGGCGTGCTCAATAGGATTGAGATCCGGGCTCTTCGCTAGCCTTGGCAGAACACTGACATTCCTGTCTTGTCATGCTGGAGGGTTATATCAGGATGAACCTGCAGGAAGGGTACCACATGAGGGAGGAGGATGTCTTCCCTGTAACGCACAGCGTTGAGATTGCCTGCAATGACAACACGCTCAGTCCGATGATGCTGTGACACACCGCCCCAGACCATGATGGACCCTCCACCTCCAAATCGATCCCGCTCCAGAGTACAGGCCTCGGTGTAACGCTCATTCCTTCAACGATAATCGTGAATCCGACCATCACCCCTGGTGAGACAAAACCGCGACTTGTCAGTGAAGAGCACTTTCTGCCAGTCCTGTCTGGTCCAGCGACGGTGGGTTTGTGCCCATAGGCAATATTGTTGATGGTGATGTCTGGTGAGGACCTGCCTTACAACAGGCCTACAAGCCCTCAGTCCAGCCTCTGTCCGCAATAGGCTGAGAGTCTGAGCACTGATGGAGGGATTGTGCATTCCTGGTGTAACTCGGCAGTTGTTGTTGCCATCCTGTACCTGTCCCGTAGGTGTGATGTTTGGATGTACCGATCCTGTGCAGGTGTTGTCCTCGCAGTGGCAGACCACGTGTAACAATCAGCTGTCCATCCTGTCTCCCTGTAGCGCTGTCTTAGGCGTCTCACAGTACGGACATGGCAATTTGAAAGTAGGCCTTGAAATACATCCACAGGTACACCTCCAATTGACTCAATTGATGTCAATTAGCCTATCAGAAGCTTCTAAAGCCATGACATTTATTTTCTGGAAATTTCCAAGCTGTTTAAAGGCACAGGCAACTTAGTGTATGTAAACTTCTGACCCACTGGAATTGTGATACAGTGAAATAATCTTTAAACAATTGTTGGAAAAATTACATGTCATGCACAAAGTAGATGTCCTAACCGACTTGCCATAACTATAGTTTGTTAACAAGACATTTGTGGAGTGGTTGAAAAACTAGTTTTAATGACTCCAACCTACATGTATGTAAACTTCCGACTTCAACTTTGTATGTATGTGGACATCCCTTGAAATTAGTGGATTTGGCTATTTCAGCCACACCTGTTGCTGACAAGTGTATAAAATCGAGCACAAAGCCATGCAATATCTATAGACAAACATTGGCAGTAGACTGGCCTTGTTGGAGGGAGAGCTCTGTGATTTTCAACGTGGCACCGTCATAGGATGCTACCTTTCCATCAAGTCAGTTAGTCAAATTTCTGCCCTGCTAGAGCTGCCCCAGTCAACTGTAAGTGCTGTTATTGTGAAGTGGAAACATCTAGGAGCAACAACGTCTCAGCTGCGAAGTGGTAGGCCACACAACCTCACAGAACTGGACCGCCGAGTGCTGAAGAGTGTTTAAATTATCTGTCCTCAGTTGCAACACTCGCTACCGAGTTCCAAACTGCATCTGGAAGCAACGTCGGCACAATAACTGTTCGATGGGAGCTTCATGAAATGTGTTTCCATTGCAGAGCAGCTGCAGACTAGCATAAGATTGCCATGTGCAATGCCAAGCATTGACTGGACTTGTGTAAAGCTCGCCCCATTGAACTCTGGAGCAGTGGAAACACTTTCTCTGGACAAATCTGTGTTTGGTGGATGCCAGGCCCTTTAATTCCAGTGAAGGCAAATCTAAAAGCTGCAGCATACAATTACATTCTAGATGATTCTGTGCTTCCAACTTTGTGACAACAGTTTGGGGAAGGCCCTTTCCTGTTTCAGCATGACAAAGCCCCTGTGCACAAAGCAAGGTCCATAAAGAAATTGTTTGTCGAGATAGGTTTGGAAGAAATTGACTAGCTTGCACAGAGCCCTGACCTCAACCCCATCAAACACCTTTGGGATGAAATGGAACGCTGACTGCGAGCCAAGCCTAATTGCCCAACATCTGTGCTTGACCTCACGAATGCTCTTGTGGCTGATTGGAAACAAGTCCCCGTTCCAACATCGAGTGGAAAGCCTTCCCAGAAGAGTGGAGGCAGTTAAAGCTGCAAAGTGTGGACCAACTCCATATTAATTCCCATGATTTTGGAAATAAATGTTAATGAGCAGGTGTCCACGTACGTTTGATCATGTAGTGTATGTGTATATATAAAACATAAGTAAATCACGTTTTAGACTGCGCTAGGGCCTTTTAATACCTTAGTTTAAGAGGTTGGGGGAGGGTGTGC
The DNA here is from genome assembly GCF_002910315.2 of Salvelinus sp. IW2-2015. Lineage (NCBI taxonomy): Eukaryota > Metazoa > Chordata > Actinopteri > Salmoniformes > Salmonidae > Salvelinus > Salvelinus sp. IW2-2015. The sequence continues at coordinate 42,672,549 of NC_036842.1, read as the reverse complement.
TAAGCTGACATATGGAATTGTTTTAAGATGGTCATACTGTAGATGATTTTAGCTCTTTGATTTGGAATTTTAGTACCCCTTTAGGTATCCCCCCCAAAATATTAAATGATTTGATAAAATATTGATTTTGGCCTTTACTGCTAAAGCCCATAGAAACACATTGAATAACATCTTTATTAAAGGCAAAATGGACAATCAAGGAATACATTTTTTGAAGTCTGTCCTCGATTTAGGAGATATAAATAAACACCTCAGTCGATATACATTTCTTTTACACACATTTAAGCCCTTTTTTTTGGGTAGTCCCAAAACTTTCTTAATTCTTACATTTTGTTTTTTTTAAACCGGTTACCTTCAGACCAGTCACATGACACTTGTGGGGGTTGTAGTGCATAATGAAGAACACCTTCGTGGGGTCCCATTATTTTCTAGCCCGAATGGTTTGGACGCTACCAAAAAAGTTGGAATCTCAGTGGTACCGACTTCAGACGAGTCTCCTGACACTTGTGGGTGTCGTAGAATAAAAGGGAGAACACCATAGTGTTCTTGAGTGTCATCTTTCAATAGAGGGATCATTGTCAAACAATTTGGCCGCTACAGACGTCTTTGAGAAGACAGATTTTCATGGTCGGACAAACACGGCTTTAGCTTTGCCATCTTTCACTGCAGATGCGGAAGTGAAACATTGGCGGATGCAGTGGATTGAGACGCATCCAATGCTAAAAAATCCATGATTGGGAGTCCCATAGGGTGGCGCACAATTGGCCCAGCATCGTCTGGGTTTGGCTGGGGTAGGCTGTCATTGTAAATTAGAAGTTGTTCTTAACTGACTTGCCTAGTTAAATATTTCTCTAGTTTAAGCTGACAGATTTTGATAGGGATTTTTTGTTATGTAATTTAGATTCCCAGTGTGTCAATCGACTCTAGGGGGTTAAACGGTTGCAAAATAAATGTACACAATCAAGTGTTATTCAATCGTTTCATCCAAACAGCTCGTGCACGTCAACAGGGTTCTCCGTTTAACACGCTGCAAGTCCCGGCTCTCCCATCTACTCATTGGTTTTAACAAGAATACTAATTGAATGAGGTCCCCAGTTGGTGGTGGTAATGCACCTTAAAGTTGGTTGCCAACTGCCAAATAAAATCCACAGAAGATGAAGAGAGAAAACAAAACTAAAATCGTACTAGGTTTCCCCTTTTTATCTGGATTAATTGTTATATTAGAGAAAATACGATTTTGTATGACTCAAAATTCTACAAAGATCCAGCAAAAAAATTAACCTTATGCATTTCAGGTAAATTTAGCTAGTTAAATGTCCATGAATGCTTTTTTTGTCTCTATAGTTGGTTTTTGCATTTTAACCTGCGTGTCATGAATGCGTCTGGTGGGTATAGACAAAATACGCACATGCGGCTCCGGTTTGGTCGAGGTCTAAGAAAAACATCTTTAAAAAACATGTTAATTCACAATACAACTGCGCTGCTTGTTGCCAGCAGCGGTTTGGGTGTCACGGTGCGTACCTTTTCAGATGGTGAAGCATTGCACCTGTACTACCATTTCTGTACTTCAATTCCACCTTGCAAAGTTTGCATTTCCTTCTCATGTAACTCTTCAATGTGTTGCTTACAGGACTTCACTGCTGTCGCTTGCCTTTCTCTGCCATTTTTCAACTGTTAACGATGACGTAGTGGTGGAGAGTGAACTCCGAAGTAACTGATTTCTAGATTCTTTGCACATTGACTCCTGGTGTCTACTCCCGTTTCTGAGTGACCGACTCCTGCTGTGGCAACTAATCAGTCTCCTCTGTTCCAAAAATACTGAATCGACTCCTAAGATTCAGTATTTTTGGAACAGAGGAAACTGATTAGTTGCCGTGCTTTTGAGAACACACATCTTTCATGTGAGCTAGCGAGGGACCCTTACTCTAATGCTGGTTATGTTCTTGGACGTAACTGAGCCAAATGTATGCAAATTCAACACTTCCTGTCCTACTATAGGTAAGTTAAGTGCTTGTGCAATGTCTTTGCTTATAAAACTGCTTTGGCTGCCCCCATCTAGTAAACACTTGGCTACTTGACACTGTGTTTAGTGTTTATAGAAATGCCTATCTGTTTGCAGTAAAACCGTGCTACCTTCACTGTTACCTGGTGAAATAGAAACTACAGCATCTGATGTGCTCTCCGTGGCATATCTGGGTACTCATTGGCTGAGTGCAGAATTGTTCAGTGGTGTCTTCCGCGCATTCTACACATGGTATACAGTGCATTCAGACCCCATTACTTTTCTCACATTTTGTTACATTACAGCCTTATTCTAAAATTGATTTTTTATTTATTTAAATAATCCTCAGCAAACTACACACACTACCTCAATGACAAAGCGAAAATAGTTTTTAAAAACATTTTTGTGAATAACAAATATAAAAAATATCTTAATTATTCAGACCCTTTGCAATGAGACTCAAAATTAAGCTCAGGTGCATCCTGTTTCCATTGATCATCCTTGATGTTTCTGCAACTTGATTGGAGTCCACCTGTGGTAAGTTCAATTGATTGGACATGATTTGGAAAGGCGCACACCTGTTTATATAAGGTCCCACAGTTGACCGTGCATGTCAGAGCAAAAACCAAGGCATGAGGTCGAAGGAATTGTCCTTAGAGCTCTGAGACAGGGTTGTGTCAATGCACAGATCTGGGTAAGCGTACCAAACAAATGTCTGCAGCATTGAAGATCCCCAAGGACACAGTGGCCTCCATCATTCTCAAATGGAAGAAGTTTGGAACCACCAAGACTCTTCCTAGAGCTGGCCGCCCGGCCAAACTGAGTAATCGGGGGAGAAGGGCTTTGGTCAGGGAAGTGACCAAGAATCCAATGGTCACTCTGACAGAGCTCTGGAGTTCCTCTGTGGAGATGGGAGAACCTTCCAGAAGGACAACCATCTCTGCAGCACTCCAACAAACAGGCCTTTTTGGTAGAGTGGCCAAACCTTACCTATTCCTCAGTAAAATCTACATGACAGCCCACTTGAAGTTTGCCAAAAGAACCTGATAAAACCGAGATTGAACATGTATCACGTCTGGAGGAAACCTGCTTTGGGGATGTTTTTCAGAGGCAGGGACTGGGAGACGTGTCAGGATTGAGGCAAAGATGGAGTAAAGTACAGGGAGGGCCTTGATGAAAAGGTCTCAGGACCTCAGACTGGGGCGAAGGTTCACCTTCCAACAGGACAAAGACCCTAAGCACACAGCCAAGACAATGCAGGACTGGCTTAAGTCTCTGAATGTCCTTGAGTGGGCCAGCCAGAGCCCAGACTTGAACCTGATCGAACACCTCTGGAGAGACCTGAAAATAGCTGTGCAACAATGCTCCCCATCCAACCTCACATAGCTTGAGAGGATCTGCAGAGAAGAATGTATGGTAAAATCCGGAAACTATCATTTCGAAAACAAAATGTTTATTCTTTCAGTGAAATACGGAACCGTTCTGTATTTTATCTAATGGGTGGCATCCTTAAGTCTAAATATTGCTGTTACATTGCACAACTTTCAATGTTATGTCATAATTATGTAAAATTCTGGCAATTTAGTTCGCAACGAGCCAGGTGGCCCAAACTGTTGCATATACCCTGACTCTGCGTGCAATGAACGCAAGAGAAGTGACACAATTTGCCTAGTTAAATATGCAGGCTCTGTGTGTTGATTTTAAGGCATTGATGTTTATGGTTAGGTACATTCGTTCAACGATTGTGCTATTTTCGCAAATGTGCTTTTGTTAAATCATCCTCCATTTGGCTAGGTGGCTGTCTTTGTTAGGAAGAAATGGTCTTCACATGGTTCGCAACGAGCCAGGCGGCCCAAACTGCTGCATATACCCTGACTCCTCTGTTGCACAGAACGCAAGAGAAGTGACACAATTTCCCTAGTTAAAATAAATTCATGTTAGCAGGCAATATTAACTAAATATGCAGGTTTAAAAATATATATTTGTGTATTGATTTTAAGAAAGGCGTTGATGGTTAGGTACACATTGGTGCAACGACAGTGCTTTTTTTTGCGAATGCGCTTGTTAAATCACCCGTTTGGCGAAATAGGCTGTGATTCAATGATACATTAACAGGCACTGCATCGATTATATGCAATGCAGGACAATCTAGATGAACTAGTAATATCATCAACCATGTGTAGTTAACTAGTGATTATGTTAAGATTGATTGTTTTTATGAGAAGTTTAATGCTAGCTAGAACCTTAGCTTGGCTCCTTGCTGCACTCGCATAACAGGTAGTCAGCCTGCCACGCAGTCTCCTCGTGGAGTGCAATATAATCGGCCATAATCGGTTTCCAAAAATGCAGATTACCGATTGTTATAACTTAAAATCGGCACTAATTAATCGGCCATTCCGATTTAATCGGGCAACCTCTAATTGTGACTATCCCTCGCACGTCTGTGAAACATTGCTGTCAATGTGTTGGGCTTTCTCTCTAATGTTCTCCCATGTACTGTCCCACATTGCTTATCTCTGTCTTGGGACCGTCTCCTACTTTTGTCTGTCAGATTAGCCGTTCTCTCTCAGCCTCTTTCTGCAGGAACCTCATCTTTCTTCACTAAGAACATTGTCATAATCTTGTGAATGAGTGAACTCTAACCTGATCTCTTCTGTGATCATTGTTCTTAGTATTTGGCATTGTAAGTTACTTTAAGTGGTCTCGTCAACTCCCATTGAGTCTAGACTATGGACTTTGATTTCAAATTAAATCAAATTTTATTTGACACATGCGCCGAATACAACCGGTTTAGATTTTACCGTGAAATTCTTACTTTCAAGCCCTTAAAGAACGATGCAGTTTTAAGAATATAGAGTTAGGACATTATTGTCTGTAATCAAAAATAAACAAAGTAACTCAATAAAATAACAATGATGATAATGATAATGATATAAAGGGGGTACCGGTGCTTAGTCAATGTGTGGGGATACAGGTTAGTCGAGGTAATTTGTACATGTAGGTAGGGGTAAAGTGACCTTGCATAGATGAACAGTGAGTAGCAGCAGTGTAAAAACAAGGGTGGGGGCGTGTCAATGCAAATAGTCCGGGTGGTCATTTAATTAACTGTTCAGCAGTCTTGTGGCTTTGGTGTAGAAGCTGTTAAGGAGCCTTTTGGACCTAGACTTGGCGTGCCGGTAGCGCATGCCGTGCTGTAGCAGAGAGTACAGTCTATGACTTGGGTGGCCGTCCTTGTCGTTCCCCGAATCCGTATTTCATCGTGGAAGTTGCTCGGCCATGGTTTCTGAACTCCACGTTTTCAATATAATCTTCAATATCCCTTGTCATTTTTCCATTGAGGAATCCCTCCCTTCTGGGTTTCGGCAGTAATTTGTGGCGTATAATCAGGAGGCCCAACACAGTACTTGCGGTTGAAATTAAATCCTATTGTCCTAAATCCTAAAATTATTTCCTATTGTTTTACAAATCTAGACTTTGGGGGAAGGGGATTAATAATAATACAGATCAAATCAAATTTATAAAGCCCTTCTTACATCAGCTGATCTCAAAGTGCTGTACAGAAACCCAGCCTAAAACCCCAAACGGCAAGCAATGCAGGTGTAGAAGCATGGTGGCTAGGAAAAACTCCCTAGAAAGGCCAAAACCTAGGAAGAAACCTAGAGAGGAACCAGGCTATGAGGGAGGGCCAGTCCTCTTCTGGCTGTGCTGGGTGGAGATTATAACAGAACATGGCCAAGATGTTCATAGGTGACCAGCAGGGTCAAATAATAATAATCACAGTAGTTGTCGAGGGTGCAACAAGTATGCACCTCAGGAGTAAATGTCAGTTGGCTTTTCATAGCTGATCATTAAGAGTATCTCTACCGCTCCTGCTGTCTCTAGAGAGTTGAAAACGGCAGGTCTTGGACAGGTAGCACGTCCGGTGAACAGGTCAGGGTTCCATAGCCGCAGGCAGAACAGTTGAAACTGGAGCAGCAGCACGGCCAAGTGGACTGGGGACAGCAAGGAGTTTTCATGCCAGGTAGTCCTGAGGCATGGTCCTAGGGCTCAGGTCCTCCGAGAGAAAGAAAGAGAATTAGAGAGAGCATACTTATATTCACACAGGACAAGACAGGAGAAATACTCCAGATATAAGACTGACCCTAGCCCCCCGACACAAACTACTGCGGCATAAATACTGGAGGCTGAGACAGGAGGGGTTAGGAGACACTGTGGCCCCATCCGATGATACCCCCGGACAGGGCCAAACGGGCAGGATATAACCCCACCCACTTTGCCAAAGCACAGCCCCCACACCACTAGAGGGATATCTTCAACCACCAAGTATAGCCCACAAAGATCTCTGCCACAGCACACCCCAAGGGGGGGCGCCAACCCAGACAGGAAGATCACGTTAGTGATGCACCCCTCCTAGGGACGGCATGGAAGAGCGCCAGTGACTCAGCCCCTGTAATAGGGTTAGAGGCAGAGAATCCCAGTGGAGAGAGGGGAACCGGCCAGGCAGAGACAGCAAGGGTGGTTCGTTCCTCCAGAGCCTTTCCGTTCACCTTCACACCCCTGGGCCAGACTACACTCAATCATATGACCTACTGAAGAGATAAGTCTTCAGTAAAGACTTAAAGGTTGAGACCGAGTCTGCGTCTCTCACATGGGTAGGCAGACCATTCCATAAAAATGGAGCTCTATAGGAGAAAGCCCTGCCTCCAGCTGTTTGCTTAGAAATTCTAGGGACAATTAGGAGGCCTGCGTCTTGTGACAGATCAATGTAGTGTTTGCCAAGGTAGGAGAATAAACAATTATCTGTAGAATCTGCTCATTAAGAACTCCGGTGGGGGGGTTGGGCGCAGCCCAGTGGCGCTCTCCACAGCCATGTTGCTAAAGACAGTGGTTTCTCTTGCGCTTGGTTGCGATCACTCGCTGTGGTCCTGAAAATATTCTCCTGCTCACAGGTTATGATTACATTTCTTCATATAGTTGCAGCACCCCTGACCTCCTTGCCTCCTTCTCAAAGCACATTGGAGGAGGAGATGGGACATGAGGAATCATGGAAATACAATTTAGATTCAGTGTAAATTTGCAGATTGGAACGTGGCCAGCATGATTCACACAATGAATTGGTGAGTAGTAGTGCTCAAGTGTGAGTCGGTGTGTGTGCTCTGGTTTGATTGACAGGTAAGGGAGACCATGGCATGCAGATCCCAGGAGGACCGTTGGACAGACAGGACAGCCTCCACAACATGGAGAGGTGAGCACTGGTTACAGATCTTTTATGGGCGATTCCAGCACTATGGATGTTACGTTTTCACGCAAAATAAATGTTTTCATGTCTTGCGTAATGGACTAACCAAATATAAACTAACCTTTTGATGTGTGTGTCTATAGTAGGGGTGTGCCTAGGGCTGTGGAGGTCATGAAATTTTGTCAGCCGGTGTCACTAATTGACCGTTAATTAACATAAAGGTGTTTATCACTGCGCTTCTACGCGTACAAGCTGCTGCTGCGCGGCTTTGGAACTTCTACATTTTAGGAAATTGAATAAATCCATTTAATATAGCCTACACCATCACAATAAATTCCATGATTTATTTTGATGTGATAGGCCTATAAACCTGAGAATGTCTTAGAAATCAAAACATAAGGGCACTATATTGATGATCTGGAAAAGTTTGCCAAAAAAAAGGCATGCTTTCTGATCCTTTCAATGTGCTCGCTGTGGAGAGGCAGTTGCAATTGGTGCTCCGCTGGACGGAAAGCAAGTTAAGAGATCTAATCGATGGAAGATGGAATTAAAATGACATAATTAAAGGTGAAGTGAGAGGCTACAACTAGGGTTGCAAAAATTCTGGAAACTTTCAACAAATTCCCTGGTTTTCCATAAATGTTGTTTGGCGAATTATGGATTTCCTGTTTATTCCCTTCTGATTCTGGGGAAAACCTCCAACCGGGATTTTGGGAAACCCGGGAAGTTTATTGAAAGTTTCCAGAATTGTGCAACCCTAGGACATTTGCTCGTTGAACATCCCATTCCAAAACCATGGGCATTAATATGGCGTTGGTCCCTCCTTTGCTTCTTTAACAGCCTCCACGCATCTGGGAAGACTTTCCACTAGGTGTTGGAACATTGCCGGGGACTTGCTTCCATTCAGCCACGAGCATTAGTGCGGTCGGGCACTGATATTGACCTTGCTCGTAGTCGGCGTTCCAATTCGTCAATGGGGTTGAGGTCAGGGCTTTGCAGGCCAGTCAAGTTCTTCCACACCGATCTTGTCTGCTCCGCCCATAACCGTAAACCATTTCTGTTTGGACCTCGCTTTGTGCACGGGAGCATTGCTGAAACAGGACCTTCCTCACACTGTTGTCACGAAGTTGGAAGCACAGAATCGTTTAGAATGTATGCTGTAGTGTTAAGATTTCCCTTCACTGGAACTTTACACTCCTCCACCAAACTTTACAGTTGGCACTATGCATTGGGGCAGGTTGCGATCTCCTGGCCTCCAAATCCAGATTTGTCCATTGGACTGCTAGCTGGTGAAGCATGATTCATCACTCCAGAGAACGTGTTTCCACTGCTCCGTAGTCCAATGGCGGCGAACTTTACACCACACCAGCCAACGCTTTGAGTTGTGCATGGTAATCTTGGGCTTGTGTGTGGCTGCTCGGCTATCGGAACCCATTTCATGAAGCTCCCGACGAAAACTTCTTGTGCTGACGTTGCTTCCAGAGGCAGTTTGGAACTCTAGTGATTGTTGCGGTCCCGTTCTGTGAACTTGTGTGGCTTACCACTTTGCAGCTGAGCCGTTGTTGCTGCTAGATGTTTCCACTTCGTAGCAGGGCAGAATTTTGACAAACTGAATTGTTGGAAAGGTGGCATCCTATGATGGTTCCATGTTGAAAGTCACTGAGCTCTTCAGTGAGGACATTCTACTGCCAATGTTTGTCTATGGAGATTACATGGCTGTGTGCTCGATTGTTTACGCTGGTCAGCAACCGGTGTGGCTGAAATGGCCAAATCCACTAATTTCAAAGGGTGTCCACATACTATTTTGTATAGTGTATGGTCATTATTTGAACTGACTAGCCAGCTAATGAAACGTTTAATTGACCAGACATTTTAGAAATTTACTGGTCCCGTATGCATTGGGTATGTAACCTGTTTAGGGCGTCCACCCACAGTGCTCAGAATGACAGAAATCACATTTTGAATATGGTCATTCATATTAACAGAACATGCAGGGAGAGATTACAATGATGTGCAGTCCTTACCGAATTCTGATGTGCACTTTGAACATTGTAGAATAATTGTCCACATTTACTTTTCCTCAGCCAACAAGACGAATAGTAGAAAAGTTTAAAAGTTCTATTTGTCAGCTTGTCGAGAAAGAAATGACCTATTCCAAACACTCTGGGACAGTTGCGGGACGATAGATCCCAAATTTATACAACCAGTAGGCCTAGGCTACATAAACTAAAAAAGTACATTTAAAAAGCAATGAGTCTGATGCAACAGATGAGAACGTTTAGCTTAACGTTGACAAACCATTATTTCTATACATTATACGCGCAGAAATGTGCACAAGGCAGTAGGCTACTTTCGAATCTTCGCTCCATAATGCTATTAGCGGGAAACCACCATTGTCAAAATATCACTGCACACGTGAGCAGTTTCATGTGATAGATGAAAATGTCCATTAGAAGTTTAGAAGAGTGATCTAATAGGCTGCTTGGAAGCAAGGTAAGACATGCCTCGTATTAAAACGTTCAGGTTTCAAACAATGCGGTATATGTTTTGGTAAATGCATACTGCCTCCATCTCATTGTAAAGTGTTGTGACGCGCTGATGACGCCTGCCTTCCGTTGCCGTTTGACGCCGTGTTGAAAACAACTGAACTGGCAACTCTGAAATCTCAGACTTATGTATAGTTCAAGACAACTTGTGAGTTCAAGACAACTGGGAACTGGGGGGGAAAAAGAGCTCCGACTGGTGAAAAATAGTTTTGAATGGCAGTCCAACTCGGAATTCCAACTCGGGACCTCGGGCCTCTTTCTAGAGCTCCGACTTATCAACCTGAATACGTAATGATTTTACCTCCGTATTTTTCAGAGTTCCCAGTTGTCTTGCTCCAGCAGCAGCTCTTGTGCTGTGTGACAGATTTTCCACTCAAAGGCTCTATCTGTATGCTGTACGGATGTGAGAAGATGTATAACAAATATCCTGTACACTCCAAATTTAACTGCACTTAATTATGCAAATATCAGACAAAAGCCGGCTATTACCGGCTAATGGGCTTCTGAGTGGTGCAGCGGGCCAAGGCACCATCTCAATGCAAGAGGCGTCACTACAGTCCCTGGTTTGAATCGAGGCTGTATCACAACAGGCCGTGATTGGGAGTCCCATAGGGTGGCGCACAATTGGCCCAGCGTCGTCCGGGTTTGGCCGGGGAGGCCGTCACTGTAAATACGAATTTGTTCTTAACTGACTTGCCTAGTTAAATAAATGTAACGTTTAACTGGTTAGGACAGTTCACGAGGTCTCCTAAATATCTGACTAGGTAGGAATCTTATGACTAAAGAGGCTTCATGCATAGTTTTTGATTTGTACCCCCAAGTCAAATGTATATTCTGAGCACTTGCAACCAATTTTCTTCTCTGAGAGACTTTGTTGACACAGCCCCATTTTGCAAATGACAAACTTTATTTTCCATGCTCCGATTGACTTTCCCACAGAATTGCCCTCATAGATATATGCTACTATACTTTATTTTAGACATGCATGGCTCTGGGTTCTGGGATGTTGTATATTCACTCAATCTGTCCTTTCACCTTATGTGTGCACTTTGCTACATGGATTTACCATTTTGTGATGAGTGTGCATGATTATGCCTTTCCCGCTCTTCCCCAGCCTGCTCCCCAAGGCTGTGAAGAGGCGAGTCTACGCCCTGAAGAAGCTACAGGTGCAATGTGCCAACATAGAAGCAAAGTTCTATGAGGAAGTCCATGAGCTGGAGAGGAAGTACGCTGGCCTCTACCAACCCTTCTTCGACAAGGTACAGTCACACCCCACTACTACAGGTGCTACCTTTGTGGCTTCCTCTTCTTGTGTCCTTTCCTCTCCTGGGCACTGAGCTAATAACAGGATTACTGAAAGCAAATGACGGACATATATTAGAAATTTCTTAACAATTTGTACAGACTAAGGACAGGAAACCACTTTTAGATAATGACGCCCCACAGGAAGGGAAAGAGGTGGAATACTTCCAACAGTGACTCACTACTCAATGCAAAAAAGAGGGAGCGCTGCTTTGGCATCAAGTATGAAGACAGGTGCTCATCGGACAACAGGTTATAATTTATAGCGACCAAATGGAGTTGCAGCTACCATTTACGTATAATGCCTTCTGAAAGTATTCAGAGCCCTTGACTCTGTCCACATTTTGTTACGTTACATCCTTATATTAAAATTTGAAAAATATATATAGAAATAAACTCGGTAATCTACACAATACCCCATAATGACAAAGCAAAAACATTTATTTTTTTGACACTTTTGCAAATTTATTACTAATAAAAAAACAGACCTTTTTATTCTGACCCTTTGCAATGAGACTTGAAATTGAGCTCAAGTGCATAATGTTTCCATTGATCATCCTTGAGATGTTTCTAAAACTTGATTGGAGTCCACCTGTGGTAAATTCAATTCATTGGACTTGATTTGGAAAGGCACACACCTGTCTATATAAGGTCCCACAGTTGACAGTGCATGTCAGAGCAAAAACCAAGCCATGAGGTAGAAGGAATTGTCTGTAGAGCTCCAAGACAGGATTGGGTCAAGGCACAGATCTGGGGAAGGGTACCAACATATTTCTGCAGCATTGAAGGTCCTCAAGAACACAGTGGCCTCCATCATTCTCAAATGGAAGACGTTTGGAACCACCAAGACTCTTCCTAGAGCTGGCTGCTCCGCCAAACTGATCAATCGGGGGAGAAGGGCCTTGGTCAGGGAGGTGACCAAGAACCCGATGGTTACTCTGTCTGGATGGTAGAACAGTTCCTCTGTGTTGATGGGAGAACCTTCCATAAGGACATTCATCTCTGCAGCACTCCACCAATCAAGCCTTTATGGTGGAGTGGCCAGATGGAAGCCACTCCTCAGTAAAAGGCACATGACATCCCGCTTGGAGTTTACAAAAGGTACCAAAGGACTCTGACCATGACCACTTTAAACAATGCCACTTAATAAAATGTTTACATTCCCTACATTAGTCATCTCATATGTACAGTGGGGAGAACAAGTATTTGATACACTGCCGATTTTGCAGGTTTTCCTACTTACAAAGCATGTAGAGGTCTGTAATTTCTATCATAGGTACACTTCAACTGTGAGAGACGGAATCTAAAACAAAAATCCAGAAAATCACATTGTATGATTTTTAAGTAATTAATTTGCGTATTAAAAGTTCAGGTTTGAAAATGCCAACAGCTAATTGCAAAGTGTTGTGTGAAGCGCTGATGAATTCTGCTTTCTGTTTGAGCTGCTGCTGCTGCTGCATCTGAATCTGTATGCTGGTACGGGTGTGATAAATAAGATGAATATACTGTAGCTTACGCACGTGCCAATTTAATTTCACAAAATTAGGCAAAATAACCTGTAGACTAAGCATGACCAGTCAAATGTATTTATATTGACTGGTATTTCCATCAATGAATAGGCTAATATTCATTATTTCTCAATTACATTTTTTTCTTCTCCCGGACAATTGACCGCCACCATTTTTTATTTATCGGCTTTTCAATTTAGTGGCTTGTGGAAACACTGCCTGGGGGCGTATTCATTATGCTGATTCTGTTACAAAATGTTTGTTAAACGGAAGCAAACAATGAAATGGGGAGGGTCCTACTGTATTTTGTCCAATAGAAACTCGTTTTTAGTTTCTGTTTTGCAAATGTTTGGCCTAATGATTACACACCCCTGCTCTTTCTCAGTCTTTGATCTATTGCGTGTAGACTGTCCTAGCCTATTTATTGATTGGCCCTGCTTTGCTGAAGTTGCGAGACATTGCAAGATACAGCTTTCCATTGCGAGATACGGCTTTTGATTGCCGATAGATAGGCCTAGTGCACGGTTCTGACTGTATGCCTGGTGGCCGACCTGCCTATACTGTGCCCCTCCCCTCTCTCTGTCCCTCACTAGCTCGCTATGAAAGATGCAAGTGTTTGTTCTAGGTAGTACGGCAACTAGTCATTCTCCTCGGTTCCAAAAATACTTAAACTTAAGAGTTGATTCCTAGCGCAATCTAATCTTGACACACAGAAATGGGAGTCAACACCGGGAGTCGGCGAGCAAGGAGTCGAGGAATAAATTATTTTGTAGTCGACTCCGCCACAAAGTCATTGTCTTTACCAATTGGGAAAATGGCAGAGAAATATCTGTAAGGCAATACTTTTGAGAAGTTAAATGAGAAGGAAATGCCAACTTTGTGAGGTGGAATGGAGTTACAGTAATGGTAGAACAGGTGCAATGTTTAACCATCTGAAAGGGATGCACCATGAGACCTAAACAATTACTGGCACCAGTGCCGCTACGTTGTGAATTCACCTTGATTTTATTACATTTCTTATTTTAATGGAAAATTGTCACTGTCACATCCCTAGTAGTTAGTGGTTGGCTCTTTTAAAAAGTTAGTGCATGCTGTGTCTTGCCAGTCACTGATTTTTTTTTTATATGTGTGTGTTCTACCCACAGAGACGAGACGTGGTGACAGCCACAGTGGAACCCACAGACGAAGACTGTGAGTGGCACAACGACAGAGAGGAGGAGGAAGAGCTAGCGGTTAGTGAACTGATTGGCTCATGTATCATGCCCCTCAAACACCTTGTAGCCAGTCACAGCTCTGTTTAGATGGAACCTTCAAACTAGGAACCAGAGTATACATTTTTGTTGTTGCAAATGAGAACGCTAACTCTGTGCTTTCTCGTTAGTCCCATTTCAAATTATACATGGTGCTTGGTCACCTCACCAAATTTTGGTGTATTGTGTTACCTGTGTTAGATCTAATTTAAATCATTACTAAACATAAATTACAGGAGACATGAGAAGTAAATCGGAGAAAGTTTATGTTGCCAGTCTAAAGCAATACTTACAAATGTTTGTGTGTGAGATCTGTCTGGTAGTATATGGAGGGGCATGGCCACCAAGCACACAGGTGACCATAGTTTGCTTATTAAGAAGGGACACACTATTGGTAATTGGGGGAAGGTTTCTGTTCTAGTCCAGCTCTTTCAAAGTAATCTATATATTTCTGTATCGTACAGGTTAAAGTAACTAAACTGTAGAGGTTTTTATTGGCTTAGTTTGACAAAGTGCATTCAATTACAAGTGTTTCATGTCACCTGGTGCCTTATGGGAGAGTAAGATGGTTGCCTGTCTCTGCACGTGTTAGTTGCTGTTTGCAGTCCTGGGGCTAGTCAGACTGATCTTCAAACTTTATATTTATTATTTACTTTGAGCCTGGTCCAGCATCTTGTTGGATGATTTGTATATACCTGCTCCAAGAGCCTTAAAATTAAAAATCTTGCACTGGATCTTCTGCTTCCTGCCTCTGCTTGCTCACCGGCACCAGCCAGACAGCTCGAACTATCCAGGACAAGTAACGGGCCTACCATCCACCCTTAAAATGTGCTGCACTTGAACAAAAGGATAGCTCTCCAGGACAACTGTTGGTAACTGACAACTGCATAGTACATGCACAGATGGGGAATACATGAGAAATCAAAGTGTAGTAACAATTGTCTGCCTGTAGGAGGAGCTGAAGAAGAAGGCTGCTGTTGAGGAGAAGGAAGAGGATGCCGCCCCAGAGGAAGACCCCAAAGGCATACCCGAGTTCTGGCTCACCATCTTCAAGAGCGTGGACATGCTTAGTGACATGCTGCAGGTAAGACTGTCTTACTTTCATGTGGAGCCTAGTCAGTGTGTGATATCTCCTAACTAGCGCGCACACAGTGGAGTGGTGAGTGATATGCTACATCTGAGTGATATGCTACAATGTAAACACATTGGAGTGGAGTACTGCATTGAAGCGGTTTCTGTCCCATCAGGAACACGATGAGCCTATCCTGAAGCACCTTCAGGACATCCAAGTCAAGTTCTCTGAGCCTGGAGAACCTATGGTAGGTATTACAATCCAACTGAGTCTGGGATCCATCTTTTTTTCCCAGGATCATTGAATCCTTCATCTGTGTCAATGTCGAAAGTTGAAATTGATAATTGAGTTCCTCTTCTGACTTGTTTTTTTCAGATCGCATCCCTTTATTCATAGAATGAATACATTTTGTACAATAAACTGATCACATAGCTGATCGAATAATCTCTATATGTGCGAGACAGTGGTTTTTGTGAAGGTATTTTCTGTGTAATTTGTCCCTCTATTGTTTCCCCTTGGCAGAGTTTCACACTGGAGTTCCACTTTGAGCCAAATGGTTTCTTCAACAACGCTGTGCTCTCTAAAGTTTACAAGATGAAGTCGGAGCCTGATGACGATGATCCCTTCTCATTTGAGGGCCCGGAAATTATCGCCTGTGAAGGGTGAGGTTCAACGACATTAGGGAGATTATCACGATTCTCGATCTCAATACTCATAGCAAGGAAACAAAAAACATTTCCTTAGTAAAGTGGTCCTAATGTTGTAAACAAATAATGTTTCCACCAAGAGTCAAATGTCTTTATTTTCTAAGCTATTGCACATGTTTTACATATTCACGAAGTGAATGGCAATATCGGGTTAATTTCTGCAACAACTAATTGAAATCCTAGGCTTCACTTCCCAGCTGTTTCCAGACCCGCAGCTATCAAGTTGTAGCTGTTTAACTTCTCTAGGGTATGTGGGACGGTAGCGTCCCACCTCGTCAACAGCCATTGAAACTGCAGGGCGCCAAATTCAAAACAGAAATCCCATAATTTAAATTCCTCAAACATACAAGTATTTTACACCATTTTAAAGCTACACTTGTTGTAAATCCAGCCGCTGTGTCCGATTTCAAAAAGGTTTATGAAGAAAGCACACCAAACGATTGTTAGGTATGAGCCAAGTCACAGAAAAAGAAAGCCATTTTTCCAGCCAAAGAGAGCAGTAACAAAAAGCAGAAATAGAGATAAAATAAATCATTGACCTTTGATGATTTTCATCAGATGACACTCATAGGACTTCATGTTACACAATACATGTATGTTTTGTTCGGTAAAGTTCATATTTATATCCAAGTTTAGGCGGGAAGCTACTATCTCACTTGGCAAAAAGCCTGAGAAAATGCAGAGCGCCATATTCAAATTAATTACTAAGAAAATTACTATTAAATAAAACTTTAATTAAATCACACATGAAAGATACCAAATTAAAGCTACACTGGTTGTGAATCCAGCCAACATGTCAAAATTCAAATAGGCTTTTCGGCGAAAGCATACGATGCTATTTTCTGAGGATAGCACCATTGTAAACAGAGAGATAAGCATATTCCAACCCTGCAGGCACGACACAAAACGCATAAATAAAAATATAATTCATGCCTTACCTTTGACGAGCTTCTGTTGTTGGCACTCCAATATGTCCCATAAACATCACAAATGGTCCTTTTGTTCGATTTAATTCCGTCGATTTATATATCCAAAATGTCAATTTATTTGGCGCGTTTGATCCAGAAAAACACAGGTTCCAACTTGCTCAAACGTGACGACAAAATATCTCAACGGTTACCTGTAAACTTTGTCCAAAAATTTCAAACTACTTTTGTAATACAACTTTTGGTATTTTTTTACGCTAATAATCGTTAAAATTGAAGACGGGATGATCTGTGTTCAATACAGGATTAAAACCAACCGTAGCATGCTTTCTGGTCATGCGCTTCTAATCTAACAGGACACCTAGAGTGACTCGACTTCAAGATGGCCGTATTTCTTCATTACACAAAGGAATAACCTCAACCAATTTCTCTAGACTGTTGACATCCAGTGGAAGCCGTAGGAACTGCAAGCAGTTCAATTAGAAATCTGGATTCCCAATGAAATCCCATTGAAAAGAGTGACCTAAAAAAGAAAATCTTGTTTGTCTTCGGTTTCGCCTGCATTGTAACGCATCGCTCATCTGTTACATGTCATATCGCTGAGTCTCTGTTTAATAGATCATAGAGTTCAGTGTTTTTCTTTTTTGCCATGGGAAATTGTGTATCATGGTGTTGTGACAATAATAAACCAAAACCTCAAGGGATGTTTTCCCGCACGTAGATTAACCCATAAATCTAAGCCTGTGGAGGTGGGGTTCTACTAAACTATATGTAATTGTTTTAGGGTCATACCAAGGATCATTTAGCTATTTGATTTTGAATTTTAAGACTCCTTGAAGTGTCAAAAGATATAAAAATATATATATATATTTGATAAAATCATTTTCGGGCCTTGTTTTAGCCCATACAAACGCATAAAAAAAAGATTCACTACGGGAAACCTCTTTTTGTTGGGGACTATCTCTAGCTTAAACTGACAGGTTTTTATGGGGTGCGGACATCGACTAGGGGTTTAAGGTCAGTCCTGGACTGAAAAGCTATTTCAATGGAGATTCTCCGTTGACAATGCTTTTTAATCCAGGACTTTGCAGAAACCGTCCCTCAAAGTTTTACTCGTCATGTCAGTCAGCACATAAAACAAAGTCCATTCAATTGTAATTTCTCCTTTCTCTCCCTGCCCTCCCCTCTAGTTGTCAGATAGACTGGCATAAGGGGAAGGATGTGACGGTGAAGACCATTAAGAAGAAGCAGAAGCACAAGGGGCGTGGCACAGTCAGGACGGTCACCAAGACAGTCCCCAACGACTCCTTCTTCAACTTCTTCAGCCCCATTAAAGGTGAGAACACACCACAAACTAGTCTATACACCCTTTGCATATTTTGCTCCCTTCTATTTAAATCTAAACGTGGATAAAATGAGGATCCCCCCCCCCCCAGATCTACATGACCTACTCCACACGTTCAAAGTGGAAGAAAAAATGTATAGACGTTTTTGAAAATGAAGATGCATAGGTCCTTCACACCCCTTGGAAGAAGCACCTTTGACAGCAATTACAAATCATTTTGAATACATTTCCTCCAACTTTGCAAAACTCATGGGGCCCCATATATCTATTGTTCTTGGCAAAATTGCTCAAGCTCATTCAAGTTGGTTGAAGATCATGGCAGAGATGTCACTATGGCAGAGATGGGAACAAGTCACAATTTTGCTCTCGCATTAAATCCGAAGTAATAATAGGCAAGTCTCAAGTTCCAGAGCTCAGGTCAAGTCTCAAGTCCCTAATTTGGGGTTTTTGAGTCAATGGTTAAGTGTTTTATACCAATTTCAATGCCATTTTTAAGAAAGGTAAGTAATATTTTCTCTTTTCCTTATTCTAGCCTACTAGTACAATACATAGGCTTATGTAATAAACTCCACAGATCATGAAATAAATGTTTCCTTGAATCATCATTACTAATAGAAAGCTTTGTATGATTTGATTTACACATGCCTACCACTTTGAAGATGCAAAATATTTTTTATTGTGGAACAAACAAACAAGAAATAAGACAAAAAAACTGAACTTGAGCGTGCATAACTATTCACTCCCCAACGCCAATACTTTGTAGAGCCACCTTTTGCAGCAATTACAGCTGCAAGTCTCTTGGGGTATGTCTCTATAAGCTTGGCACATCTAACCACAGGGATTGTTGCCCATTCTTCAAGGCAAAACTGCTCCAGCTCTTTCAAGTTGGATGGGTTCTGCTGGTTTACAGCAATCTTAAAGTCACACCACAGATTCTCAATTGGAATGAGGTCTGGGCTTTGATTAGGCCATTCCATGACATTTAAATGTTTCCCCTTAAAACTTCTTATGGCTGCAATCCCGACAACGGGATGATATGACAACAGCCAGTGAAAGTGCAGGGCGCCAAATTCAAACAGATCTCAAAATTAAAATTCCTCAAACATGCATGTATCTTATACCATTTTAAAGGTAATCTTGTTGTTAATCCCACCAAAGTGTCCGATTTCAAAGAGGCTTTTCAGCGAAAGCACCACAAACGATTATGTTAGGTCACTGCAAAATCACAGACAAACAGTAATTTTCCCAGCCAAATACAGGAGTCACAAAAAGCAGAAACAGAGAAAATGAATCACTAACCTTTGATCTTCATCATGACACTCATAGGACTTAATGTTACACAATACATATGTTTTGTTCGATAAAGTTAATATTTATATCTAAAAACCTCAGTTTACATTGGCGCCATGTTCAGAAATGCCTCCAAAATGTCAGGAGAAATTGCAGAGAGCCACGTCAAATAACAGAAATACTCATAAACTTTGGTGAAAGATGTATGTTTTACATAGAATTAAAGATGCACTTGTTCTTAATGCAACCGCTGTGTCAGATTTCAAAAAGCTTTACGGCAAAAGCACAATATTCAATAATCTGAGAACAGCGTTCAGCCACAAAAGCAAGCCTTACAGTTACCTGCCAAATTGTGCAGTCAAGAAAACTCATAAAAAGCATTATAAATCTTCACTTACCTTTGCTGGTCTTCGTCGGAATGCACTCCCAGGACTCCCACAATAAATGTTTGGTAATGTCCATCATTTATGTCCAAATAGCTATTTTTGTTAGCGTGTTTGGTAAACAAATCCAACGCCAGGAAGCGCGTTCACTAAAAGCAGACTAAATGTCAAAAAGTTCCGTAACAGTCAGTAGAAACATGTCAAATGATGTATTGAATCAATCTTTAGAATGTTTTTAACATAAATCTTGAATAACGTTCCAACCAGAGAATTACATTGACTTCAGATGTGCGTTGGAACAGAGCTCCCGCATCATCAGAGCATGGTCAGGTCATGATAGACCTGACTAATTCCTGTCTCCTTCGGCCCCACTTCACAGTAGAAGCATCAGATAAGGTTCTATAGACTGTTGACATCTAGTGGAAGCCGTAGGAAGTGCAAACTCATCCATATCATAGATTTCCCACTTCCTGTTTGGATTTTTTCTCAGGTTTTTGCCTGCCATATGAGTTCTGTTATACTCAGACATCATTCAAACAGTTTTAGAAACTTCAGAGTGTTTTCTATCCTAATAATAATATACATATATTTGCATCTGGGACTGAGTTGGAGGCAGTTCACTCTGGGCATGCTATTCATCCAAAAGTGAAAATGCTGCCCCCTATCCCAAACAAGTTAATGACCTCCTTGCCTGGTCTGTGAGTTTTGGTGGGCGGCCCTCTCACGGCAGGTTTGTTGTGGTGCTATATTCTTTGATTTGTTTTTAATGGTGCTCCGTGGGATGTTCAAAGTTTGTGATATTTTTTTATAACCCCAACTGATCTTTGCTTCTCCACAACTTTGTTCCTGACCTGTTTGAGCTCCTTGGTCTTCATGGTCCTGCTTGCTTGGTGGTGCCCCTTGCTTAGTGGTGTTGCAGACTCTGGGGCCTTTCAGAACAGGTGTGTGTATATATGCTGAGATTGTGTGACACTTAGATTGCACACGGGTGGACTTTATTTAACTAATTATTTTACTTCTGAAGGTAGTAATTGGTTCCACCAGATCTTATTTAGAGGCTTTTTTGAAACAAGTACTTTTTCACTTCACCAATTTGGACTATTTTGTGTCTGTCCATTTACATGAAATCCAAATAAAAATCAATTTAAATTACAGGTTGTAATGCAAAAAAACAGGAAAACCGCCAAGGGGGATGAATACTTTTGCGGGCACTGTACAGCTACATTTTGGCTGACATTATGAAATCTCCAATTTGAACGAAGTGTTCTTATTTACCCCCTGACCACTACATGCGCGTTGAGGTCTGTGGTTGGCTGAGATTAAACATTCACGGAGACTCTTGCTCAGAGAGCATATTTTCAAGCGACAAGTGTTGAAAATATAGGATAGTGTTCTATTTTTCCCCTTGCCGTTCTGCACCTTCTGGCGCAGTGGCACTAGCCAGAGCCAAATGTAATGGTCATTTCCCATGTGATTCTCCGTTTTGAACAACGGAATTGCATGTTCACTGTAATAACAGGAGAGGAAGGTGGTGCTGCTCTTTTGGGAAATCCAAGTCTCGAGTGTTACCGCTCAAGTTAAGTCCAGAGTTATTGACGCTGAATTCGAGTGTCAAGTGTTTATTCTTTTTGCCAAGTCGAGTAGTACTCAAGTCCAAGTCACGTGACTCGAGTCCACAGCTCAGATTGATGAACCGCAATGTTTGAGTATTGTCTCTGGTTTTCACGTAGATTTAAGTCAGGGCTGAGACCAGGGCAGTGGCGTTAACTGTCATGCAAATAACTGTAGTTAACCGTTAATTAACATATACACTTTTAGCATCTCCTGGCGTCCACGCATAGGTTACATGCCACTGATGCAGGCCTTTGGAACATCCGTTTTAAAAAGTCTAATAAATCCATGTAATATAGTCTACACCATCACAATATATCCATGAATTTAGGCAAGTCTAAATAAACATTATGATATGAAGTAAATGTAGCCTATTTCGGAAGAATAGCATATTCTGAGTCTTTGTTAGGCCCGGATTTGGCTATGCGATTATGGCTGTGGGTTTCACTAGTTCATTTAGCAGATAAGATTTGCTTATAATTCCCGTGGCATTATTTTATAGTCAAAAATACAATTGGTCAGAGGGAGTGCACACATGCAGATATTCTATGTTGATCGGTTAACAAAGTGATCATTTGAAAAAGGTCCTCCTAAATGCTTAATTTTGTTACTTATACAACTTTAGTTCTGATACAAACTGTAGTCTATACGTTTTGATTTCTAATACATTCTAAGGCTGCATGATGCGACTAATGATTTGAAAAATGTCACAATTTGACCAGGACTTGATAACATTCTCACATCTGACTGTTCTCAATTTAATCGGGTCTATACATATAGCCTACCAGGCCATTAGGACCTGATGGAGGGACAATAGAGCCCTGAGTACCAGGCCATTAGCACCTGATGGGGGGACATTAGAGCACTGAGTACCAGGCCATTAGGACCTGATGGAGGGACAATAGAGCACTGAGTACCAGGCCATTAGGACCTGATGGAGGGACAATAGAGCACTGAGTACCAGGCCATTAGCGAATGGCCGTTAGCAAGTTTGGAAGGCTACTAATGACCATCAGCGGCATCAGAGCGCAGATTTGGAGAAGCCTAGTTACCGTGACTCAAAGGTCACGTGGAACTTGACGGTCGTGACCCGTGACTGCCGACAATGTAACAGCCCTAGCTGAGATTGGACCAATAAACACTCATCACTTTGTGGAAACTCTTTCTGGTGTGTCTTTGGCTTTATAATTTGGGTAAATGTTACCATGAAAAGTAAAACTCAATCCAATTGTAAAGTCTTTAAAAGACAGAGGTAGGTTTTCTTTTAAGGCAGGGATTGGCAACTATGATTGGGGTGGGGGGCAACACAAATCTCAACTAGTCGAGGGGCTGCAGTTGCACCGCCACCACCAATAATACATATTTTGCCATGCGGTGTAGAGAAAATGTTTGTTTTAAAGCAAGTTTGCTGCCATTCTACACATTTTGCCATGGAGTGGAGAGATTTTGGAATTGTGTGTCGTGTATTTGGCTATGCAGGATTAAGTGATATGACAATTCTATTCTATAAAATCATTTCTCTGTAATTAATATTACCTTATTAAGCTAATCAGGTAAATGTAATTAACCAGAAAGTCGGGCCACCACGAAATAATGTTTATAGAGCTGTTATCTTCCGAATAAACTCTTAAAGACCTAGTAATATTTAACCTCAATAGCAGTCAATATTTAATCGTCACCTTAGTCTCATCTGAAAGTTGTAAATTCTTGGTTATCTTCTCGAACCCTGGCTAACAAGTTGAATCAGCAATACAAAATTTGGTTTAATTATTTATTTACTAAATACCTAAATAATCATACATTGATTACAAATTATGTCATAAAGGAAAACGGCCCTAGCGGATGGAACAGATATGACGGCTGGTTACACAAAGAAAGGGGGTTGGGTTTTGAATGAAAGAGCGGGAAGACTGAGACGGGCCGTAGGCAGCCATGCTATCGTAAATACAGTATCTTATGCATTCTAAATAACCGCCCGTTTGGAAAAGGAAAATGCAATAAATATTTACCCTGAGCTGCGCTTCGCTTGGTTGGTCGTAGATCGGAGGCCGGATTGTCCTTTGAAGTATGTCTGTTGGTAGAATGGATACTTGGTAGTACCTTCGTCGTGTGGTAGAACAAATACTCTGTCCATCCTCTCCTAGCCCAAGTCTACAGTTGCTGCGCTAACGCAACAGCTAGGTGGTATCACTTCTTTAGTGAATAAGAGTTCAAAGTTCATACCAAGTTGCCATACTTTAAGCTCATGCTATATTCTGTCTGGTATAGTCGAAATTCATCCTTCCGGCGTGTAGGTCGTCACCTTCACATTGAAATTCGATGCTAATTTTGTTAGGTTCTTGCTGAGGTTGGCTTAGTTCTGTAGGTGGTCTTTGTCCTTTCAACGTGGGGATGGTAAGTCCTCACGTCCTTGGAACAGGAAGTAAAATTTTCGTAAAGGGGCTTATATTGGGTTGGGAGAGGGCCGTGTTTCATAGTTTACAACCAGTGTCTGTTCACATGGGCGGGGCCACTGAGTTGAGCATATTTCACTCATGAAAAACAATTCTCTCATTTAGAAGCTAAAATTACATTTAATCTTTTCACATAGTTTCATATTTAAATTGCACAATTCCATGTGAATCTGATAACTAGAATGTTTGACTTTCCCAATATACAGTTTGTCGTCCTAGTAATAATGTCTCAGACGCCAACTGATCTGACATCATATTCATTAAGTACCAACGCATATTTTCAACTGGTTGGATTACCGAAATATGGTTCAGTTTCCCACCTTTTGATGTTACCAGACTCTCCATGTTAACAAAAAGACTTTCAATAGTCACATCGGTAGAGTAGAGAGAGGAAAAAGGGGAAAGGTATTTATGGGGGTCATAAACCTCCCCAACATGTATAACTAATTTAATGCAATTCTACAAATTCTTCCATGGTGCGGAGACGGATGTTTGCGGTTTTAAATATGACATCGGAGTGAGAATGACTAGCGAAATCAGTGGGTGCCCCCCGGGCGGTATTTTATCTGGCCGCTAGATAAACTTTTATTCTAACTCGCAAAAGTGAGTTGAGACCCCGACTGAGTAAAAAATATGCTTAACAAAAATCTAAATGCAACAATTTCTAACATTTTATTGAGTTACAGTTCATATACATTAATACATTCTTTACGCCCTAATCTATGTATTCCACATAACTGGGAATACAGATGCCTTAAAAAAAAATGTAGGGGTGTGGATCAGAAAACCAGTCAGTATCTGGTGTGGCCACCATCATGCAGCGCACCATCTCCTTCGCATAGAGTTGATCAGGCTGTTGATTGTGGCCTGTAGAATGTTGTCCCACTCTTCAATGGCTGGATATTGGAGGGAACTTGAACACGCTGTGGTACACGTCGGTCCAGACCATCCCAAACATGTTCATCGGGTGACATGTCTGAGTATTCAGGCCGCGGAAGAATTGGGACATTTTCAGCTTCCACGAATTGTGTACAGATCCTTGCGACATGGGGCCGTGCATTATCATGAAACATGAGGTGATGGCGGCAGATGTATAGCACAACAATTGGCCACAAGATCTCCTTTACGGTAGCTCTGCATTCAAATTGCCATCGGTAAAAAGCAATTGTGTTCATTGTCTGTAGCTTATTCCCGCCCACACCAAAATCCCCCCGCCACCGTGGGGCACTTGGTTCACATTGTTGACGTCAGCAAACCGCTCGCCCTCAGGACGCTATACATGTGATCTGAAACTCTCCAAATACAGGTGTGCCAAACTTGTAGCGTCATGCCCAAGAAGACTCGAGGCTTTAAATGCTGACAAAGTTGCTTCAACAAAGTGCTGAGTAAAGAGTCTGTATGTAAATGTTTCATTTTTTTATACAGTTGCTACAATTTCTAAAAAACAGTTTTTGTTTGTTATTGTGTGTAGATTGAGGGGGGACAACTATTTAATCAATTTTAGAATAAGGCATTAATGTAACAATGTGGAAAAAGTCAAGGTCTGAATACTTTCCAAATGCACTGTATGTACAGTACCAGTCAAGTTTGGACACGTACTCATTCAAGGGTTTTTATTTTTTGCTTTTTTCTACATTGTAGAATAGTGAAGACATCAAAACTATGAAATTACACATGGAATCATGTAATGTCCAAAAAAGTGTTTAACAAATCAAAATATATTTGAGATTCTTCAAAGTAGCCACCCTTTTCCTTGATGATAGCTTTGCACACTCTTGGCATTCTCTCAACCAGCTTCACCTGGAATGCTTTTCCAACAGTCTTGAAGTAGATCCCACATGCTGAGCACTTGTTGGCTGATTTTCCTTCACTCTGTGGTCCAACTCACCCGAAACCATCTCAATTGGGTTGAGGTCGGGTGATTGTGGAGGCCAGGTCATCTGATGCAGCACTCCATCACTCTCCTTGGTCAAATAACCCTTACACAGCCTGGAGGTGTGTTGGGTCATTGTCCTGTTGAAAAACAAATGATAGTCCCACTAAGCGCAAACCAGATGGGATGGCGTATCGCTGCAGAATGCTGTGGTAGCCATGCTGGTTAAATGTGCCTTGAATTCTAAATAAATAAGTCACCAGCAAAGTACAATCACACCACGTCCTCATGCTTCACTGTGCAAACCACACATGCAGATCATCCATTCACAAAGACATGGCCGTTGGATTTTTTAATTTTTTTTATTTGGATTCTTCAGACCAAAGGACAGATTTCCACCAGTCTGATGTCCGTTGCTTGTGTTTCTTGGCCCAAGCAAGTCTCTTCTTATTATTGGTGTCCTTTAGTAGTGGTTTCTTTGTAGCAATTTGACCCATGAAGGCCTGATTTCATGCAGTCTCTGAATTGTTGATTTTTAGATATCTGTTACTTGAGCTCTGAAGTGTTAATTTGGGATACAATTTCTTAGGCTGCTAGCTCTAATGAACTTATCCTCTGCAGCAGAGAACTCGGGATCTTCCTTTCCTGTGGCGGTCCTCGTGAGAGCCAGTTTCATCATGGCGCTTGATGGTTTTAGCGACTGCATTTGAGGAAACTTTCAAAGTTCTTAATGTTCACTTGACTGACCTTAATGTCTTAAAGTAATGATGGACTGTCGTTGATCTTTGCTCAAGCTGTTCTTGCCATAATATGGACTTGGGTCTTTTACCAAATAGCCCTATCTTCTGTATACCACCCCTAGCTTGTTACAACACAACTGATTGGCTCAAGCGCATTAACATCTTGACCGCATGTATGTGTACATGCAAATTAAATGTATACACAAATGTTATTCGATCATTGCACCCACACTGCTCTCACGCCTCAACGAGCATCTGCGTGGCCAGGCGCTCAAATTGAAAAAGGTTCTATTTGTGACACTCAGTTTTGCTGCAAGTCCGGCCTTTCCCATCTCCTCATTGGTGTTTAGGAGCATGTACACTCGTGTGTGTGATTGAAAGATGAACTGACGTCCACACTCCAGTCGGTTGTAGTAATGCACCGTAAAGTTTTTTGCCAACCGCCATATAAAGTTCAAATAAGTAAATTAGAAGCCTGAGGAAGGAGGAGAAGTGACAAAAAGGTAAACCAAATTCCTTTCTCTTCTGTGGATTGGATCAGTATTTCAGGTAAAATAACAACCCAATATTTATCGCAGGACATATTAGCTAACAGCAAGCTAGCTAAATTGCCATAAAACATTAAACATTTTTGACCAGTCCCCAAATTAATATAATTGGTTCAGAGTTTTGATATTTCAACCTGCGAACACGTGTGTCTAGTTTGGTCAGCATGTTAGAAGGAAAGAAATTCCAATTTTATTAATGCACACCTGTTAATTGAAATGCATTCCAGGTGACTATCTCATGACGCTTGTTGAGCGAATGCCAAGAGTGTGCAAAGCTGTCATTAAGGCAGTATAACATTTATTTTTGTTTTAACTTTTTTTCTATGTGTTATTTCATAGTTTTGATGTCTTCACTATTATTCTACAATGTAGAAAATAGTAATAAATAAAAAAAATAGAAACACTGGAATGAGTAGGTGCCCAAACTTTTGACTGGTACTATACATACATACAGTCGTGGCCAAAAGTTTTGAGAATGACATGCATATTAATTTTCACAAAGTCTGCTGCCTCAGTTTGTATGATGGCAATTTGCATATACTCCAGAATGTTATGAAGAGTGATCAGATGAATTGCAAAGTCCCTCTTTGCCATGCAAATTAACTGAATCCCCCAAAAACATAACCACTGCATTTCAGCCCTGCCACAAAAGGACCAGCTGACATCATGTCAGTGATTCTCTCGTTAACACAGGTGTGAGTGTTGACGAGGACAGGGCTGGAGATCTCTGTCATGCTGATTTGAGTTCGAATAACAGACTGGAAGCTTCAAAAGGAGAGTGGTGCTTGGAATCATTGTTCTTCCTCTGTCAATCATGGTTACCTGCAAGGAAACACGTGCTATCATCATTGCTTTGCAC
Source organism: Salvelinus sp. IW2-2015 (assembly GCF_002910315.2). NCBI lineage: Eukaryota > Metazoa > Chordata > Actinopteri > Salmoniformes > Salmonidae > Salvelinus > Salvelinus sp. IW2-2015. The sequence goes on along the minus strand of NC_036842.1, from coordinate 42,644,895 downwards.
AAAAAGGGCTTCACAGGCAAGGATATAGCTGCCAGTAAGATTGCACCTAAATCAACCATTTATCGGATCATCAAGAACTTCAAGGAGAGCGGTTCAATTGTTTTGAAGAAGGCTTCAGGGCACCCAAGAAAGTCCAGCAAGCGCCAGGACCATCTCCTAAAGTTGATTCAGCTGCGGGATCGGAGCACCACCAGTACAGAGCTTGCTCAGGAATGGCAGCAGTCAGGTGTGAGTGCATCTGCACGCACAGTGAGGCGAAGACTTTTGGAGGATGGCCTGGTGTCAAAAAGGGCAGCAAAGAAGCCACTTCTCTCCTGGAAAAACATCAGGGACAGACTGATATTCTGCAAAAGGTACAGGGATTGGACTGCTGAGGACTGGGGTAAAGTCATTTTCTCTGAATCCCCTTTTCGATTGTTTGGGGCATCCGGAGAAGACAAGGTGAGCGCTACCATCAGTCCTGTGTCATGCCAACAGTAAAGCATCCTGAGACCATGTGTGGGGTTGCTTCTCAGCCAAGGGACTGGGCTCACTCACAATTTTGCCTAATGGTACCAACACATCCTCCGAGAGCAACTTCTCCCAACCATCCAGGAACAGTTTGGTGACGAACAATGCTTTTTCCAGCATGATGGAGCACCTTGCCATAAGGCTAAGTGGCTCGGGAAACAAATCATCAATGGGTCCATGGCCAGGAAACTCCCCAGACCTTAATCCCATTGAGAACTTGTGGACAAACAAAAACCCAACAATTCTGACAAACTCCAAGCATTGATTATGTGCAGGATGTGGCCCAGAAGTTAATTGACAGCATGCCAGGGTGGATTGCAGAGGTCTTGAAAAAGAAGGGTCAACACTGCAAATATTGACTCTTTGCATCAACTTCTTGTAATTGTCAATAAAAGCCTTTGACACTTATGAAATGCTTGTAATTATACTTCAGTATTCCATAGTAACATCTGAAAAAAATATCTAAAGACACTGAAGAAGCAAACTTTGTGGAAATTAATATTTGTGTCATTCTCAACTTTTGGCCACGACTGTACATACAAACACACAAGTATGTTGACATCCCTTCAAATTAGTGGATTCCGCTGTTTCAGCCACACCCGTTTCTGACAGGTGTGTAAAATCAAGCACACAGCCATGCAATCTCCTCAGACAAACATTGTCAGAATAGTCTTACTGAAGAGCTCAGGACTTTCAACGTTGCGCCGTCATAGGATGCCACCTTTTCAACAAGTCAGTTCGACAAATTTCTGCCCTGCTAGAGCTTCCCTGGTCAACTTTAAGTGCTGTTATTGTGAAGTAGAAATGTCTATATTAGCAACAACGGCTATGTTGCGAAGTGCTAGGTTACACAGCTCACAGAACAGGAGTCTATCCTCGGTTGCAACACCCTACCGAGTTCCAAACTGCCTCTGGAAGCATCCTCAGCACAATAATTGTTCTTCGAGAGCTTCATGAATTGGGTTTCCATGGCCAAGCACCTGCACACAAGCCTAAGATCACCATGCCCAATGCCAAACGTTGGCTGGAGTGGTGTGAAGCTCGCTGCCATTGGACTCTGGAGCAGTGGAAACTACTCCCTGTAGTGAGGAATCACGCTTCACCATCTGGCAGTCTGACAGACGAATCTGAGTTTGGCAGCCAGGAGAATGCTACCATAGTGCCGACTAAAGTTTGGTGGAGGAGGAATAATAGTCTGGGGCTATTTTTCATGGTTCAGGCTATGCCCCTTAGTTCCAGTGAAGGGAAATCTTAATGCTACAGCATACAACTACATTCTAGATGATTCAGTTTGTGGAAGGCCCTTTGATAACAAGCGTACCCATAACATGCCACCACATTACTTGAAAATATGTAGGGTCAACTCTGTGATGTTGGATTTGCCCCAAACCTAAAATATTTCATTTATGCCAAAATGTTTATTTCTGTGCGGTCTTCACTTACAGCTTTGTTTCGTCTGTGGGTACACGTGGTTATGGGGGGGGGGGGGGGGGTCATTGCCAAATGTTCCGTACTTCACAAATTGAACTGTCAGGCCTCTGTCAAAGAATGGTCCCCATTTTCAAGCTAATCTAGCGGCCCTCCTGTGTTTCTGCTATATTAATTTGGAAGTGGGGCTGTGTTGCTGCTAAGTTGTTGCCACCACGCCAACTAAATATTTCTACCGGCGCTCTTTAAAGATACTGGAGCTTTTCTCAGCCAACAAGACGGCTGACGGCAAAATCAGTTTACTATTCAATTGATCAGCTTGTCGCATTCAATGACAAGAACATAATATTCCTCTCGAGGCACTTTCAAGTTGACTGCCATAAGGAGAGAAACATGCATTCGGATAAACCCAGTCATTGCACAACATTCTTAATGCAATCATGGGGAAAAACACAGTTTTGAAAGAAGATTTGATGGCCACTCCTAAAAATGAGACCTGCACAAATAACACAAAGGTATCCATGCTTCAAAGGTAAGATGCATGGGTACCCATTTAAAGGTTAACTAAGCATGCAGAAAGCAAGATTTTCCTCTTCAGGCCATGTGTAGCATACAGTAGTTTCTCTGCAGTTGTTCAACACAACCAGCAGGTGGCGGTAGACTCTCACTGCTGCACCCTGATCCTGGCAGTGGAACGGCTTTCCCCCAAATACTCATTCTGCACAGACTTCAATGTATCATATTGATCTGGTTACTAAGACGGCAAGCACTTCTTTAGGCATTTTAAATATCTCTGGATGTGAATTTTGATTAGTGAGTTTAAGATGCTTTTCGTAATAATGAAAAGTGCTTTATAAAGTAGGCCTAAACGTGGTATTATATTTATACATCTGGAATGCGTCCGTACTTAGAGATATGCAGGACAGGGGCTGCTCACATTGCCTCTTACACAATGACTGTCTATTCATGGTTAGATGTGTTATTCACAGCCTGGTCTGTGTAGGCACAGTCTCTGTTGTGGACTAGAATCAGACTTCTGTCCGACCATACGACTTCAAAGCTTAGCGTGCGTCAAAGACGTGAGCTTTCCATTCTTCGCCAAGGCCGGAACTAAACAGTGTGCTTTTGCGACCCGAGATTTTGTTTTGTTTACTTAGCTACAGCTCATTTACACATCACACACACCTCCAGTTTGGAGTTCTTATTGTCTTGGTGAAGAATGGAACACACACACACAAATACACACACAAAAGTGTGTGTAAAACCAAAGGTGGTAGGACCATGTAAGGGTGCCCCAACTAGTGGGTCTATATCACTGTCACAAGGTGATTTGCATATCTTAGGTCATCTGAATGAGTAAAAAAGCACCTTTTTATTTGAGCTCTTGACTCCCATTTTCTATCTATTAGTCAGCCCTTCCTTTCAAACATGCATGCACCAATCCTGAATCCTCACCTTCAAACTCTGAATACCTCTTTGGTGTATCCTAGGCGTGTGATTGGTAGATATTAATATTGTAGCTCAGGTGTGTGCCCTCAGGGTGGGGCCTGTGTAGTCAAGTCTCTGAATCCGCTATCTCTCAAACAATAGATTTTCTTTGTGAAGATAAATACATAAATTGTACACCTCGCCCTCTCAGACTCACTTCCCGCCCTTCAATGTAAGCCAGCATTTAGTTCAATTCAGTGTAGCCAAAATGTCTTGACATGAATTCAACTCTTTCCTCTGTTCCATCCTCTTTTTTTTTTTTTTTACTTCATTCATAAGTCTCTACCTAATCTTCTTTCCTATTTTTATCTTCCCTTGAAGAAAGTTAAGTCCATTCCGTCTCCTATCTCCTCCCTGCAATCAGTGTTGTCTCTCAGGCTATGTGAGTGGGAAATGGGGAGAATGCTGGCTAAGGGCTAACCTTGACTCATCTGACTTTCCCTCCATAGCAAACTCCCTGGAATGCAGCCCTGCCTGCCTGGTACCACTGTGGGAATGTGTGTGCGCACACCCACCCATGTGTTACTGTCAAAGAAGGTTTATAGTTATGCGTGAGTGTTGTCTGTTTGAATGATTGTTTGTTGCACAAGCGTGTGAGAAGTGAATCGTATGTATGTACACTACCGGTCAGAAGTTTTAGAACACCTACTCATTCAAGGGTTTCTTTATTTTTGACAATTTTCTACATTGTAGAATAATAGTGAAGACATCAAAACTATGAAATAACACATGGAATCATGTAACCAAAAAAGTGTTGAACAAATCTAAATATATTTGAGATTCTTCAAAGTAGTCACCCTTTGGGCATCAGGTAGCCTAGTGGTTAGAACGTTGGGCAAGTAACCGGATGGTTGCTGGATCGAATCCCCGAGCTGACGAGGTAAAAATCTGTCTGCCCCTGAGCAAGGCAGTTAACCCACTGTTCCCCGGGCGCAGATGACGTGGTTGTCAATTTAAGGTTGGTTGTCTCTCTAAATCAGAGGGGTTGGGTTAAATGCGGAAGACACATTTTAGTTGAATGCATTGTTGTACAACTGACTAGGTATCCCCCTTTCCCTTGCCTTGATGACAGCTTTGTACACTCTTGGCATTCTCTCATCCAACTTCATATGGAATGCTTTTCCAACAGTCTTGAAGAGTTTCCACATGCTGAGCACTTGTTGGCTGCTTTTCCTTCACTCTGTGGTCCAACTCATCCCAAACCATCTCAATTTGGTTGAGGTTGGGGGATTGTGCAGGCCAGGTCATCTGATGCAGCACTCCATCCCCCTCAGTCTTGGTAAAATTGAATCATAGCGCTTGGTGGTTTTAGCGACTGCATTTGACGAAACTTTCAAAGTTCTTGAAATGTTCACTATTGACCGACCTTCATGTCCTAAAGTAATGATGGACTGTCGTTTTCTATTTACTTATTTGAGCTGTTCTTGCCATAATATGGACTTGGTCTTTTACCAAATAGGGCTATCTTCTTTATACCACCCCTACCTTGTCACAACACAACTGATTGCACGACTCCGTTAGCGTCCCTTGAGTTAGCCATGTTTCCGTGAAGCAGAGCACGTTGCAATCCCTGATGTCTCTCTGGAATGCTACCCGTGCTCGGATTTCATCAACTTATGT